>NC_140169.1:161134077-161136940 GCF_963971535.1 Notolepis coatsorum | reverse complement strand
TAGAGAACCATGGCATGGCTGCTGCGGCGTCCTTGAGAACCATGGTATGGCTGCTTGCAGCGTTGTATAGAACCGTGGTATGGCTGCTTGCGGCGCTGTCGAGAACCGCTCATCCGATCGACTACCAGTGATGCCACAGATTACTTGTAAAAGTAATCTGATTACTGATTACTGATTACTCCTTTAAAAAGTAATCTTAGTTACTTTACTGATTACTTGATTATCAGAGTAACTTAGTTACTTTGAAAGTAACTAGGTTACGAAGTCGTCCCCCTGCTGCTGCCACAACATAAGAATGACAAAAAAATTTTAGTAAAATGTACTCAGTTTGAGTAAAATGTACTAATAGGGCAGGTAGGCCTATCTTGCTATCTATAGATCTATAGATTTCACAAAAGATAAATGGTCAATAACACCACATGTAGGCTGATATGTAGCCTACCTTTGAGGCCTGCCCCATTCAGATATGGTTCTACGTTATTATTATTTATTATTGTGTGAATGAATGAATGAAAACTTTATTTAACAGATTGCAGAATGGGTACAATACAGTACGGCTCAATACATACAATTGTTAAGGGGATGCAGACCTGAGAAAGACGTTTGTCTTGTTTCCATCAGGGTCCCCCATTTTCAATTCATATAGACATTTATGACATACACAACATACATGACATTTATGGCATAGGGACATATAGGTATTTAGTACTGATACATTTGTGACATAAGCGGTATTCAAATATACAGTACTGTTACCCCTAGATCCTGACAGAGTATATACATATGATGGGGAGGGGACTGTACATTAGGAGGGGGTGGGTGGGTGGGAGGGAAATATACATACGGCGGGGAGGGAATATATATACTGCAGTGTTGTCAGTGTGCTACTGACAACCTACATACTGCAGTATGGTGTTCCATGTTCATGAATAGTGCAAGCAAAAGATGTTTAACTCAAAGGTGGAACATACTGTTTGGCTGGTGCAGCTCCGACTCCGAGTCCTGTAGAAGTCGATGGTCGTGCTGTGCTGTATATTCCATATGCGGTAGACAGTATTTTGTTTCCTCCGCAAAGTGAATATTTTTTTCACCCGGCTTAGTTTACACAAACGTTAAGTAGACTAGTGAACTTCCAGTGCAAGGAAGCGTTACGAGCGCGAGCGTCTCCCTGCTAGCTCGCAGCCTGATAATAACAATAACAGCCGCGCCCACCAGCATGGCTCAACACGCGAGTTTGCGTGCTGTGACGTCACTCCCCAATACAAGGAAAAGCTTTCCAAACGTATATTTGACTGTCGAAAACGAAAGAAAATACTGCATTCCGCCTGCATTATGATGAGATAGTAACGAAATAGTAACGCACAGCCACTTGAACAAGTAACTGCAATCAGATTACTGGCTTGTAAAGATTAACGCGTTAGATTACTATTTTCGGGGGAAAGTAATCAGATTACAATAACGCGTTACTTAGTAACGCGTTAGTGGCATCACTGTCGACTACACACTCAACACCACCCTCCATCGGGATCTTAGCAATACCCGTGCCAAGTGTGGAGTCGATTGGACGAACGCTTCTCGAGATATGTGAAGGACAGATATACAGACACACACACAAAGAGACAGACCGAGATGCCTTCCTTTAATCGTTAAGATATGACCCTGTTGCAACCTCGAGATAAAAGGAAGGATTGCTCTTGCTCATGTAAATTAAGATGCCTTTTTTTTTTTTTTCGTTACTGAAACCAACTGTCCTGAAATCGTAATGGCGTTTCCTTTATCCTCTCTCTTTGCTCTGTCTGAATAATAATCACGGTCCACATCATTAGACCCGTCCTGCACGTCATTAGACTCGTCCTACACCCCACTCTGGATAAAAGAAGGGCAGCCTTTTAAGGCCGGACATCACAGGTGCGTGTCTCTGGGGGTCGGGGGGGGGGGCGCTGGAGGAGACTATTAACCCACAGTCTAATCATCCAGCCTGGGGAGAGACAGGGGAGAGACAGGGGAGAGACAGGAGAAAGACAGGAGAGAGACAGGAGAGTGACAGGGGAGAGAGACAGAAGAGAGAGGGGAGAGACAGGAGGAGAGACAGGAGAGAGACAGGGGAGAGACAGGAGAGAGACAGGAGAGAGACAGGGGAGAGACAGGGGAGATACAGGGGAGAGAGACAGCAGAGAGACAGGGGGAGAGACAGGAGAGGGGGGGGAGACAGGAGAGACAGGAGAGAGACAGGAGAGAGACAGGGAAGAGACAGGGGAGAGACAGGAGAGAGGGGAGAGACAGGGGAGAGACAGGGGAGAGACAGGGAGAGAGACATGGGGTGAGAGGGCAGAGACAGGAGAGAGACAGGGAGAGAGACAGGGAGAGAGACAGGGAGAGAGACAGAAGAGAGAGACAGGGAGAGAGACAGAAGAGAGAGACAGGGGAGAGACGGAGAGAGAGGGGAGAGACAGGAGAGAGAGAGGAGAGAGACAGGAGAGAGACAGGGAGAGAGAGAGGAGAGAGAGAGGAGAGCGACAGGAGAGAGAGAAGAGAGAGACAGAAGAGAGAGACAGGGAGAGAGACAGAAGAGAGAGACAGGAGAGAGACAGAAGAGAGACAGGGGAGAGACAGGAGAAAGACAGGAGAGAGGGGGAGAGACAGGGGAGAAACGGGGAGAGATGGGGGGAGAGACGGGGGGAGAGACAGGAGAGAGAGGGGGAGAGACAGGAGAGAGACAAGGAGAGAGACAGGGGAGAAACAGGGGGAGAGAGTGGGGGAGAGACAGGGGAGAGAGACAGGAGAGAGACAGGGGAGAGAGGGGAGAGACAGGGGAGAGACAGGAGAGACAGGGGAGAGAGACAGGGGAGAGAGACAGGGGGAG
>NC_140169.1:161121577-161131577 GCF_963971535.1 Notolepis coatsorum | reverse complement strand
ATTGTTTTTTAATGGGTTAATTTCCGTTTTATACCATTTTGAAAAACGCTTGTTTTTTTAAACTTCCAGAAAAAAAATGTATTCTGCAGGAATCGCGCTTTACTGGAATACACTGGAATACACAAAACACGTTGTCATTTTTCGGCCTATTTATGAATCAAATTTCAAATAAACGCTAGATTATCGATAGTATATGTCTACTTATGCACGCTATAGAAGCGGGCTGAAAAATCGATTATCTTATGTCCTGATCAGCCACATATGGGACACGTTGATATATAGGTGAAAACAGCTCTGATTATCCCAAGACTGGTAAAATTGATTCCTTACCTCAGATCAGATGTTCTCAAAAGATTATTCCAATTCCTGATCGCCATTCCAAATATCGATCGCGTTTATTGATCCAACGCTGGGTGGTCGAAAGACATATTCCACGCTGTTCTGATGGTGGGCTCGGATTACATGCCTGACAAGTAAAATGTGGAATCCGGACTCTTTTTTTCCCATGCGTTTCATTCAGTCCAATCCAATGGGGTGCAGTACCATCCGGAGAGACGATAGGGGGCGGTATTTTCGCTGTTCGAGCTCAGACAGATCCCCACTGGTAACGTGAGGCTAGATTGATGAAAGATTTATGGAAATCGATAATAAAAAAAATAACGATTAAAAACTAGATTTCTCATCGCTGGCACTCAAAGTGTTAATATGTACAGTGATACAGGTATAAACACTGTGGTAGTAAGTAGGGGTGTAACGATGCATCGATTAATCGAAATGCATCGATTCTAATGTGATGATTCAACTGCATTGATTTGAAAATGTTAGAATTGACTATAATCGGGCGGCCGGGTAGCACAGCGGACTAAGCGTCTGTCTACCACTGCAGAGACACTGGTATCGAATCCGGCTGTCAGCGTTGCCTCCGGCTTGGCCGGTCGTCATACTGACACAATTTGCAGAGTCAGCGGGAGGGAAGCCGGTGGGTGGGTCCTGGTCATTGTAAACAGCGACTCCTACAGGTCGGTCAGGGCGCCTGCACACTCAGCGAGGGAGGGAAATGGTGAAGGTAGTGTGACCTTCCACGCGTTACACTTCACCAATGAGAGTCCTCGCTGCCAGGTGAAAAGAGGCTGCTGGCTGTCTCCTATGTATCGGAGGAAGCATGTGATAGACTTCAGGGCTCCCTAGACCGACCAGTGGGGCGCACATGCGCGCAACGACCAGGAAGGGGAGGGGGGAATTGGCATAACGACAAAAAAAATTGGGATGGGAGGAAAATACAGAAAATAGGAGGAAAAGTGGATCAAAAAAAATTATTGACTATAATCGAAATTAATCGGAATACATTTTTTTTTTTTTTTTTTAATGTTTATTTTTTTGTGTGTGTATTGTTTTTATTGACCTATAGTCTAATTCATGCTGAGTGAATCAGTTCCCCCAGCCACATTTGTGTATAATTTTTTTTTGGAGAATTAACTGATTGTATTGAAAATTAATCAAATCGAATCGAATCGTGATCAAATGAAGAGATTTCATGATGCATTGAATCGTTGCCTGAATAATCGTAATAGAAATTAATCGTTGTGAGGTCGCATCGTTACACCCCTAGTAGTAAGTCATACTGGCCAGCAGTGTAACTAGTAAGAGTAGGTAAGAGATATAGATATAGTATCTACAGATATGTAAAAAGGATTATATGCAGGTATGTACAGACGGATGTGTATATATATATATATATATATATATATATATATATATATATATATATATATATATATATATATATATATATATATATATATATATATATATATACGGTAATAATAAATGTATATATACGGTATATACAGTATTATTGTACATGCTATCATGTACAATGAAATGACACCTCAAACTAATTTATAACAACACCTGATGCAGTCATGGAACCATGTGGAGAGAATATATCTTTTGATATTCAAAAGTAAAAATGATAAATCAAAAGTCTGACATACAGTATGTACAGTATGTGCACCTACTTTGGATGAAAATATGTCTTTTCCGAGAAGGAACTGTAGGCCTGATGGTGTTACTAGAGAAATGGTTCATGGGATCACCAAAATCGATTGGTTTCATGAATGGGCACAGCAAATCTGATGCCAATCTTGTCATTACTTTTTGAGATATCCCACTAAAGCTGGGCAAAAAATATATTTATATATTATTGTAATACAAATAAAAAAAAATATTTCAAACCTTTTATTAAATGTTACTTGTCCTTTCGGACAAGTTATGTTTTTGTAGGTTTTTATTGATTTTTGCTACCGGGCAGTCCGGTAGAGAGAGAGAGAGAGAGGAGGAATGGGAGATAGACCGGGGAAGACATTCTGCAAGGATCACCGGGTCCGGGAGTCGAACCCGGGTCGGCCGTGTTGCACCGTAGTGCTGTATGCGGTGCGCCACTCGGGCGCCCTCAAACCTTTATTTAAACATGAAACGCAACTGAGGTTTCACTCTGCTCAACACAGAGTTAAGCAAAAAAGAAAATCATATAAAATCATAACAATGAGACAACAAGACGAGGCAAAAAGCAAGGATAACAAATCAATTAAAACATGTACAACTCAATTGACAAAGGTTGGAGATCAAGGTTTTAAACTCTGCAACAGAGGGGAGAATCTCAAGCTTTAAGGACTGTTGGAGTTCATTCCATGAGCTAGAGGGGCATCATAGAGAAATGTAGATGTACCCTGTTCTGAGAAAACTCTGGGGACCTTAAGGACCAGCCAGCAGTGTTAATTTTGGCAGCTATTTTCATTTTAGTTTTAGTCTTAGTCATGTGTCAAGTGCTCCTTTTTCGTTTTCATCATATTTAGTCATCTGCATTTATTTTTCGTTTAGTCAGTTTTATTCAACTAAATGTCTGAGCATTTTAGTCTTAGTCAGTGTTAGTCTCGATTTTGTCTTTTTTTGTTTTTGTCTAGATTTAGTCGCAGAAAACCGATGATTTTTGTCTAGTTTTCGCTAATGAAAAAAAGGCATTTTATATTTTTATAGTGTAAATAATGCAATTCTATTTATTAAGTATAGTCTAGCCAAAACCCTATCAGCTGATTCACAATAAGTTCACTAGAAGGCTAGAAGCCCAATAGTAACCAAACATTCCTTGAAATGGTCAATAGATTCAGAAATAATCAGACGAAATGGAACATATTCTGATTTAAATAGCTTATTTTCTTTTTAACCAACAAAGGAACATTAGGATAGTGTAAATACACAGTACACACTGATTGCAATTATCACTGGGACCTACTGTACAAATGTCACACACACATTCCATTTTGACAAAGGGACACTTTTTATGCCACTGTGGGAAATGCTGATGTGAATGTCTCTTTCCTCTGAACTTGTTTAAAAAAAAAAAAAAAAAAAAAGAGGAAGAGGAAGAGGAAACACATTGGCTGTGGTTGCTCTGTAGTTGTGACAGCAAATCCAGAGAGCACATAACGTTCACCAAACTGACGATTCTTCACTTTCCCCTCTTCGACCGACACTGAGATACACGCGCCTGCTGTAAAAGACTCCGGATAAAGCCCACAGCTCGTACTGAAGGAGTAGGACTAGCTTTAGACAAACACAGGAAGGAATAGTGATCAAACAGTGACTTCATCCAGCTGCTAACTGAATCTAAGTAAGTTTATAACAATTGTCATTAGAAGTGAAAGTAAACTTCAGGGAGCATTCCAGAGGGGGGAGTGTTACTGAGTGACAAAATGGCTTCGTCTCATTGTGAAGAGGATCTGTCTTGTATCGTGTGCCATGACATCTACACAGATCCTGTCGTCTTGTCGTGTGGCCACAGCTTCTGTAAAGCCTGTCTGCAGGAATTCTGGAGAGATAGAGAAGACAAGGACTGTCCATGTTGTAGGGAAGTCTCTTCAAGTTCAGATCCTCCTCGTAACTTTACTTTGAAGAACCTGTGTGAGGTCTTCAGGGAGAGAAGCCAGGAAGCTCCAGCAGGTCCAAAGGTGCTCTGCAGTCTGCACGGTGAGACATTCAAGCTCTTCTGTCTGGATGACCTCCAGCTCATCTGTTTGGTGTGTCAGTCCTCCAGAAAACACAAGAGCCACAACTTCTGCCCCATAGATGAAGCTTCTGAGGATTACAAGCAGAAGCTCCAGGCTCCACTGAAGACCTTGCGTGACAAGCTAAAGGTCTTTAATGAAATCAAACACACATGCGACCGCACAGCAGAACACTTGAAGGTCCAGACCCTGCACACAGAGAAGCAGATTAAGGAGGAGTTTAAGAAGCTTCACCAGTTTCTCCATGAGGAAGAGGAGGCCAGGGTAGCTGCACTGGAGGAGGAAGAGGAGCAGAAGGGTCAGCCGATGAAGGAGAAGATTGAGGGGCTGGAGAGAGAGATGTCAACCCTTTCAGACACGATCGGAGTCGTAGAGTGGGAGCTGAGAGCTGAAGACGTCTCCTTCCTGCAGAACTACAAGACCACACTGAACAGAGCTCAGTGCAACCTGCCTCATCCACAGCTGGTCTCAGGAGCGCTGATAGACAAGGCCAAACACCTGGGCAACCTGGCCTTCAGAGTCTGGGAGAAGATGAAGGAGAGGGTCAAGTTCACTCCTGTCACTCTGGACCCAAACACTGCAGGACCCTGGTTCTCTATATCTGATGATCTGACCAGTGTGAGACTCACAGACACATGGCAGCAGCTCCCTGACAACCCAGAGAGGAACATGATGTGTGCCATTGTTCTGGGTTCTGAGAGCTTCAGCTCAGGAGAACACAGCTTGGAGGTGGAGGTGGGAGACCACCCTCTCTGGGCTATAGGTGTAGCTAAAGAGTCATTTGACAACAAGAGAGAGGGGCTACAGACATCATCACAACATGGTATCTGGGCTCTAGATTATAGGAGTGGTAAGTACACTGATGGTCTGGGTCAGATCCTCACAGTGAAGAGGAGCCTCCAGAGGATCAGAGTACAGCTGGACTATGACAGGGGGAAGCTGTCCTTCTACGACCCTGAAGACATGACTCACATCTACACTCATCAACACACCTTCACTGAGAAACTCTACCCATACTTCAGTATAGGAGAGGCTGGTGATGCCAAACACCCTGATATAAACATCTTCCAATCAGAGGTGTCTCTCTCTGTGATATAGTCATGACAGTGTGTTTGTGTGTGTTTGTATAAAACCCTGTTGCACACACGGGGTATACTGTAAAAAAGAAATGTTTTTTCACAGGAAATTCACTGTATTATTTTACAGATTACTTTTGTTTTTCTACTTTAAGTGTAAATGCCATAAAAATACAGTAAATTACGTTTTATCAAAATATTAACCATTAAATAAAGGTTGTAATCTGTAAATGTATTTGATTTTACTGTAATTTGACAGTAAGTATTTGGCAACCATTGATGCCAGACATTTACCGTTTTCTTGCAGCTTTTTTTCTTACAGTGGCAGCTGGCATAAAGATAGATAGATAACCACATGCTAGTAATTAGAAGAAGAAATAAATATATAGAATAAAAGAAGAAAAAATGTTGCTCGACTACATGTGTGTGTATGTGTATGAGAGAGAGAGAGAGAGATCAAAGCGGTGTTAGGACATCGTCTGCGAGGTCGGGGGGTCACGCGCACACTCTCCCCAATGCATTCTGCTCGCCGCATGGAGGAGGGAGCGACGCAGGAGTGGAATCGGTCGACCGGCACAAACTAGATTTCTCTGAGCTTTCTTTTTTTTTTATCCACTTTTTCTCCCATTTTCTATTTTTCTCCCATCCCAATTTCGTATCGTCCAATTCAACCGTCCCCTGTCTTTGAACGCTGTTTCTTGCCTCCCACAAGCCGGCTGCAATGTGGACTAAGTCATACATAGCATGAGTCCCCTCCGATACTCGAGGTAACAGCAGTCGCATCTTTCCACCTGCGCGGCTCGATCTTTCAGCGTCGGGGGTCTGGGCTTTGGAGGGGCCCCGCCCCCGTCGCTTCCTGATTCTACTGCGCAGGCGCACCAACCGACATGTAGGAGTCGCTGTCCACACCGCCCGATCCCCACCCATCAGTTTCCCTCCCCCTAATACTGCCAATGTGTATTAGTACGGACGACCAGCTAAACTGAAAGCAATGTGGAGCGCTGGGCTCGAACAGGGAGATGATCTGTTTGAGCCCAGCCTCCAGTATTCGTGGTGAGCGCCTTGCCCACTGCACCACGTAGCCGCCCTTTCTCTGAGCTTTCTTGATTCCAGTTCAGCGTTTTGCAAATTAGTACATTTAATTTTAATTTTATAAATATCCTCAAACTAACAATTTGAATAAAGTGATTAATCTGATTAAATTAGTATTTTTATTAAATCAACTTTCTTTAATGAATATAACTCATCAGTTTTAATACTATAATATTAGCGTAGCCTAATCTTTATCTGCAACTGTGAAGAAACCCCCCATTGGTTTAAACAGAATGAATAAAACACATAAAAAATATATATATATATATATATAAAAAATAAAAAATAAATGTATTAAAAATAAAAGATTCAAATCTTGATTTAGAATTCTAATGCCAACGTAAGGAACGAAGGTCCGAACGTTCAAACTTTTGGGCTCAGCCCTAGTGTGTGTGTGTGTTTGTTTGCGTTTGCACGTGCCTGTAGATTTTGGCAGCTATTTTCATTTTAGTTTTAGTCTTAGTCATGTGTCAAGTGCTCCTTTTTCGTTTTCATCATATTTAGTCATCTGCATTTATTTTTCGTTTAGTCAGTTTTAGTCAACTAAATGTCTGAGCATTTTAGTCTTAGTCAGTGTTAGTCTCGATTTTGTCTTTTTTGTTTTTGTCTAGATTTAGTCGCAGAAAACGGATGATTTTTGTCTAGTTTTCGCTAATGAAAAATATTTTTATATTGTAAATAATGCAATTCTATTTATTAAGTATAGTCTAGCCAAAACCCTATCAGCTGATTCACAATAAGTTCAGTAGAAGGCTAGAAGCCCAATAGTAACCAAACATTCCTTGAAATGGTCAATAGATTCAGAAATAGTCAGACATGGAATGGAACATATTCTGATTTAAATAGCTTATATATATTTTTTAACCAACAAAGGAACATTCAGATAGTGTAAATACACAGTACACACTGATTGCAATTCTCACTGGGACCTACTGTACAAATTTCACACACGTCACACACACATTCCCTTTTGTCCCTCGAGTCGTACCGTAGATTGCTGATGTCACTTTAAACTTAAAATGGCGGCCCCCATCAGAGCATTCGGCTAATAACATTAGCTTAGCGAACCTGCCACCCCACTTCTATGTGCATAAAGTGTGGTAACAAAATATCACAGCCCCTAAGACTGGGAGCGTTCTAACTCTACTGAGCATGTACCCAACATTATATGAAAAATAAAAAGTCATTATGATGTTTTAGTGCACTTCAAGCGCTAAAGGGATTCATAACTTATAGCAGCGTCAATCTCAGTGTTAGTACTCGTCTGTTTCTTTTCTTTTCATACCAACATTACCTTTTTAAGTGAACGTGGTCTTGTCCTTGTTGTATCCATGTGTAATGTTGATAGTAGTGGGTGTACACAGATGAAAGAGAGCAAGTCTGTGTCTGGGATATAGGTGTGATTAGCCTAGCCATCCTCTCAGCCTCTGTCGTCTTAAATGCTATGTTCTTTTGGTAGAACTGTTCGGCTGCCGCAGGAGTGTTGAGAGAGTAGCAGATTCCGTTCATGGTTATTGGTATAAGCTGTAGTTACGAGAGACCTGGGACGTGGTTTTTAGCCTCACGTATGTTATGTAGCTTGGCTTTTAGCCATAAACGCTGCTGAGCTTAACCCGGAGACGGAAATGGGAAATGCTGAAATAATAACGTGACTTATTCTAAAAGTTATAATTATTTTGTCTCATCTTGTTTTAGTCAACATAAATTAAGAGAGAATTCGTCATGGTTTTTGTAAACTACATTTTTGTGTCCTCAGTTGTGGTCAACGATATTTAATGAATAATTTAGTGACGTTAGCGTCACATGGTCTTCAATAACTTCAAGATCTTTCGTCATCAATTTCCTTGACAAAATTAACACTGCCAGCCAGTCACTAGAACTCTAAATATATACCATTATACATGTTTGTGTGACTGTCCACAGAATAACAGAATAAGATTTTTTGGTTGGATCACTGTGTCGGACTATACAAAATGTTCTGAAAAGCAAAAAAGATATATATATAAAAGTAATGCACCAACTGTCAGGCACTAGAAGCAATATCATCGTTAGCTTAGAGACTGACTGACTAGATTACTTTTGAAGTGGCCTCACGTCATATGTTGTGGGTTGTTTTGACTACAGCAGCAGCTTGTGCGCGTGTGCGTGTGTGTGCGTGCGTGTGTGTGTGTGTGTGTGTGTGTGTGTGTGTGTGTGTGTGTGTGTGTGTGTGTGTGTGTGTGTGTGTGTGTGTGTGTGTGTGTGTGTGTGTGTGTGTGAGATGCGATGCGATGACACAACACACATTCCTTTGGCCTTGCGGCGAAGCCTTTGGCGTAAGCGGGACGTTCCTTTGTCTAAAGTTAGAAGCGGTCGTTAATGTGCTGCAAATTGATTTTGATCTCTCCAGAGGTGCAGACATGAGTAATGCTGTTAATATACACACTGATGGACCACAGTGGCTGTTTTGAGAGCGTGAAAAGGACCGGTCCTGTTTTTCTGATCAGTGAAACACGTTGACAGTTGACTCACTGGGACGACGTTCTGGGAACTGCGCTTAGTGTCTTCTCCCGGGCAAGATGGTAGATAGAAGACATAGGCCTACACAGGGTTCGCACAAGGTCCTTGAAGTGCTTAAAGTGCTTGATTAAAAAAAAAAAATCAAGGCCTGGAATTCCTTGAAAACAGCCAATTTTTTAACAAGGTGCTTAAAAAGTAATTGAAATTCAAATCAACCATCGGCATTGAACGTTTTGTTCATCCATGACATTTTCTTTATGAATCAAGAAATTGAATTTATTTTTATTTAAAGTGTAACTAATTGTCGGAAATTGTTTTTTTAAGCCATAAAAATTGGATTCGATTTTTTTCTATAAAAACAGCATTTAAAGTGAATTGTATCCTTTTAAATGCCCTTTTCAAATGAAAAATAGTGCTTAGGAAAGTACTTGAAAGTCCTTGAATTTAATTTGGCAATGTCTGTGGGAACCCTGCGTACATTTTAGAATGTATACATATTTCTGAATGTATATCTTTGACCGTATTCTTATTTTAGATTTTTTTGGGTCACAGAAGCTAAAAAGCAGATTTTCCTACTTCAGTGTAAACTCTCCTAATTCAGGAACCTTAACCCTTTCACTGCCACACGACAGAAGGTTAACCCTTTACTATCACACAACCGACGGCGATGCTCCATCATTAGCATCATATTGACTACAGCTCAGCGTTCAACACCATAGTCCCCACCAGACTGGTGGACAAGCTGATCGAGCTAGGCCTGAGCTCCGCCCTGAGCGCCTGGGTACTGGACTTTCTGAGTGAAAGACCCCAGGCGGTCAGGGTGGGGGGTCAGACCTCCAACACCATCACCCTGAGCATCGGGTCCCCCCAGGGCTGTGTTCTAAGCCCCCTGCTGTACTCACTCTACACACACAACTGTGCGGCCAAGTTCAGCTCCAACTCCATTGTGAAGTTCGCCGACGACACGGTGGTGGTGGGGCTGATCTCGGACAACGACGAGAAGGCCTACCGAGAGGAGGTTGAGGTACTGGAACGTTGGTGCCAGGACAACAGCCTGCTCCTGAACATTGGTAAAACCAAGGAGCTGATCGTGGATTATAGGAGAGGACAGCAGGAGACACACACACCACTGACGATTAACGGGGCTACCGTGGACAGGGTGAGCAGCTTCAAGTACCTGGGGGTCCACATCTCAGAGGACCTGACATGGTCAACACACATAAACACAGTAGTAAAGAAAGCGAAGCAGCGCCTCTACCACCTGAGACA
>NC_140169.1:160991577-161116577 GCF_963971535.1 Notolepis coatsorum | reverse complement strand
CCACCAGTCTGGTGGGGACTATGGTGTTGAACGCTGAGCTGTAGTCAATGAACAACAGTCTCACATAGCCCCCCTTCTGACGGTCAAGGTGGGAGAGAGTGCTGTGCAGTACCTGGGAGACCGCGTCGTCAGTGGACCTGTTTGTCCTGTATGCAAATTGCATAGGGTCCATATCACTGGGGAGGGAGGCACAAATGTGGTCCTTGACCAGCCTCTCGAAACATTTCATGACCACAGAGGTGAGTGCCACCGGTCTGTAGTCATTTGGACATGTTGGGGAGGGTTTCTTCGGTACAGGGATGATGGTAGACATCTTGAAGCAGGCAGGGACCACTGACTCCACCAGGGATTGATTAAATATGGCGGTGAACAAGTATGCGTCCTGTTATACCATCTGGGCCAGCAGCCTTCCTGGTGTTCACCTGCATAAATGCTCTTCTCACACTGTGTTCCGACAATGAGAGAGCGCCCCCGCCCCCCCGCGGTTGCCCCCCCCCCTCCACAACAGCCGGTGCGCCAGTGACGTTACTAGCCAAGAGGGCTAGCGGCGACACTGTCTACACCGAACCGAGCGTAGAAGGAGTTGAGTTTGTCCGCGAGAGAGGCGTCGTCGCTCCCCATTGAGGGGGCGCTGACTTTGTAGTCAGTTATTGTCTTCAGTCCCCGCCACAAGCCTCTTGTGTCGTTTTGTGCCATTTGTGTCTCCAGTTTATCAGCATATGTCCTCTTAGCAAGTTTAACAGCCTTGCGCAGAGTGTAGACTGAAGCCTTGTACTCTTACATATTTCCTGACTCTCTGCCCAGGTTATAAGCCGTGGTGCGAGAGTTCAGGGCTGCTCTAATAGTGCTGTCCACCCAAGGTTTCTGGTTTGGGAGAACCTGCACCTTTTTCGTGAGGACAATACCGTCAGCTACTGTTGTTATGTAGCTCACAACGGTATCAGCGTACTCGCTGACGTCACTGGCGCTTCCTTTAAACATGTCCCAGTCCATGTCTGCGAGCGCATCCTGGAGCGTGGCCTCTGATTCGTCAGACCACTTTTTTGTCTCACGTGACACGACGGCGTCACGTGATCTTTGTTTGTATGCAGGGATTAAAAAAATGGAGTCGTGATCGCTCGCGCTTGCAGCACCCATCAATGGCGGAGCCGCTACAGCTTTGTAACCGGCTCTGAACGGGGTGTAACAATGGTCGAGTGTGTTCCTCCCCCTCGTGGAGCAGGCGATGTGCTGAAAAAAGGACGGCATCACTTTCTTCAGATTCGCCTGGTTGAAATCACCAGCCACTATCATCGCGGCTTCCGGATGCTTGATCTGTTGTCTGTTGAGGTGGTCGTGTAATTCCACCAGCGCTTTGCCAGTATTTGCCTGTGGGGGGATATATACGATGGACATGATGACCGCGGTAAACTCACGGGGTAGGTGGAACGGACGGCACAGGATTGAGAGATGTTCCATATCTGGGGAGCATGAACTTGAGAGGACATGTACTTCTTTGGGATTAACCCAGAGATTGTTCGTGAGGATGCAGACCCCACCTCCGATGCTCTTCCCAGAGGCTGCCGTGCGATCTGCTCTCAGGACGGTAAAGTTGTCCGATGGAGAGACGCTGTTGTCCGGCGTCGCTGGCTTGAGCCATGTCTCCGTGAAACACATGATGTTAATGTCTCTCATCTCCCGTTGGAATCGGACCCTCGCTCTCAAGTCGTCCATCCTTCCCTCCAACGAATGTGCATTCGCCAGAAAGATGGATGGAATTGCTGGACGGTAAGCAGATCTTCTTAATCTAAGCCTGATACCTCCTCGTCTTCCTCTATGCCTCTTTCTGCCGTTTCCTTTGTTGCCGTTCTAGCTATGGATCTAATAATATAGTCGATTGTCATTGAGTTTCTTTCGGTCAATACATTCCCGTTTTATATGTGGTGAATATGAGTATAGTTTTAGAGTAATTCTGTGTAATCCCAGGAAACGCAGCTAAACTTTTGCGTTTTATTGCATTTCACTATAAAGTGTGCCATTCCTCGCTTGGATCGACAATCAATCTGAAATCAACGCTAGATTATCGGTATTATGTTTCATCATGGGGGGGGGGAGGGGAGGTTCTATCCTTCGATCGTCACCAACGGAATACGTTACACAGTACATTACAGACACACGCTCCGATTGCGGGGAAGGGATTATCGGATCAACGCAAGATTGATAGCATATAGCCCTTACCTTGTCTATGATGTACTGCAAAAAGAATATTCCAATTATCTGATTGCCATTCCAAGTATTGATGTTGGTCGTGTTGCCAAGATAATCCACCAAAACACATGAACCGGCGGTGTTTGAGTCTCCCCAATCCACGTGTTATAAATGCTTGTCCTGCCCGAGAAGGAAAACCCGGACCGGACTTCTTAGACCGACGTACAGCCCAAGCCAGAGGCTTTCCAATGATGTGCAATACTGGCCGCATGACTATACTACTACCTATGCTAATATGTCTATATTACTACCTACTATGCTAATATGTCTATACTACTATGCACTCAAGACTATAGCACTCAAGTTTGACACTGTTTGACGAATAATCGTACTGACCCTTAGCTGCCAGAGTTGTACCCTTCCTGCAGACTTGTTGTACACAACTTGTAAGTCGCTTTGGATAAAAGTGTTTAGCTAAATGACTAAATGTAAATGTTACTGCTCCTGATGAGCAGGTCGGCACCTTGCATGGTCTACGGGTCAAATGTTGAGGAATACGTTTTTAAAGCGCTTTGGATAAAAGTGCTACATAAGAACAGTCCATTTACCATTATTGAAAGAAGTAGAATGTCAACATTAGATGGTTAACCTTACTTTATATTTGATGATTAATGGTGTAATAAATAAATAAAATAAATTGTACTCTCAATAACCAATAACTTATTACACCATTTAATATGAGTCACGCCACTGTAGGAGCCGTTTGGTAAACCTTTAAACCTATATATTGATTTCCGGATGTCTAATGGTGTAGTTTTCCATTGTTTTGAACAGGTAACCTGGCAACATCGAGGGCGAGGGTCACCGCTGCCTCCCGGTCCCTGCCACCCCAGCTCAGCTCTGGACGCAACAAGGTCAGCCGCTCAGCCGCCACTGGTGCACTCATAGTGGGGGTGGTGGGCCTACTGTTTAGGGGAAGTGGGTATACTGTTTTTTTTTTAACTTTATTTTTTAGCGTTTATCGCTTTTCTGGTCAAGCATGACTGACAGATACAGGGTGAAACGGGATATAGAGCAGGGGAAGACATTCGGCAAATGACGGCGGGTCCGGGAATCGAACTCGGAGTCAACCAGATCCGTGACGCAGCACGGTTTTCCCCGACGCAGAAATAGCGCCGAGATATGCGGTGAGCTACTGGAGCCCCCCTGGGTATACTGTTTAAGGGGAAGTGTGTATACTGTTTAGGGCAGGGGTCAGCAACCTTTTTGACATGAAGTGCCAGTTTGAAATATAGTTGTAACTAGTGTGCCTGTGCCATATCAACAATATTCCATGCATCGTAATAATTTGTTCTCATAATCAGGTATTTTTAATGATAATTTTTACATTATTACATCATTATTGTTATTGTTATTATTAACAATATTATTATGATGGTTGTATCAACCCTAAATCTGAGTTGGGGCGGGGGTGCAATGCAGACAAACAGTTTTGCTTTACTGAGCTCCGTTATCTGGGGGCAGTAGTTGGTCACTTTAAGCTGCACACCGGAGCATCTTTTAATCCAGCTGTTTGCTGTTCTCTGATATTTTCTGACATTTCGTTGATGCGTCGCTCGACACTTCAAGCTGACATGGGGATATCTTTAATCCTTGATTTGATTGTCTCTTTGTTTGGCAAGCCTTCAAACAAAACATCTGAGCTACAGAGAAAAGCCTCCTTGATATACTCGCCATCAGTGAATGGCTTTCCACATTTCGCAATGCAATGAGCAATGCGATTGCTTGCTTCAGTTGCGTGATTTTTAGCAGTCGTGAACACTTTGAGGGTGCTGGCTTGCTTTCCATACCTGGCCACGGCACGTTTAATCGATTCTGCCTTAACTTTTTTTATGCTTCGTCTCAAAATGGCGTGTCACACCTGACGTTCTGCAAACTACATTTTCTAAGCATAAAGTACACACAGCACTGTCCTTCTGACACACAAACCCGTAGTCGTCTGTCCACGAGGGCTGGAATGCCCGAATTACCTTTGCTTTAACTTTCTTAGCGGGGGTTGCCATCATGAAATACGGCACATACAGAATGCAACCGCAGCACTGTGTGATTACCTGGGAACTGCGCACGGGCGCGGGAGGCCAGCTGACTGCTGACAGCTGAGCACCATGGGAACAGCTGTATAGCTGTCATAGGGGTGTGCAAAACAGTCGACTTACAAAAATGAACCTGTGGGAGGATTTCAACAAGATAAATGCGACAACAGTGCAAAATATTTCACTATGATATTTCAAAGCGAAGTAAAAAACGTTTTTTTTTATGCTGCCCCCTGTGCCAATGAAAATGCCCCAGCGTGCCTAGGGTTGCCTACCCCTGGTTTAGGGGAAGTGTGTATACTGTTAAGGGGAAGTGTGTATACAGTTTTAGGGGAAGTGTGTATACTGTTTAGGGGAAGTGTGTATACTGTTTAGGGGAAGTGGGTATACTGTTTAGGGGAAGTGTGTTTACTGTTTAGGGGGAAGTGTGTATACTGTTTAGGGGAAGTGTGTATACTGTTTTAGGGGAAGTGTGTATACTGTTTAGGGGAAGTGGGTATACTGTTTAGGGGGAAGTGTGTTTACTGTTTTAGGGGAAGTGTGTTTACTTTTTAGGGGAAGTGTGTTTACTGTTTAAGGGGAAGTGTGTATACTGTTTTAGGGGAAGTGTGTTTACTGTTTTAGGGGAAGTGTGTTTACTGTTTTAGGGGAAGTGTGTATACTGTTTAAGGGGAAGTGTTTTTTACTGTTTTAGGGGAAGTGTGTTTACTGTTTTAGGGGAAGTGTGTTTACAGTTTTAGGGGGAAGTGTGTTTACTGTTTAGGGGAAGTGTGTTTACTGTTTTAGGGGGAAGTGTGTTTACTGTTTAGGGGAAGTGTGTTTACTGTTTAGGGGAAGTGGGTATACTGTTTAGGGGGAAGTGTGTTTACTGTTTTAGGGGAAGTGTGTTTACTGTTTTAGGGGAAGTGTGTATACTGTTTTAGGGGGAAGTGTGTTTACTGTTTAGGGGAAGTGTGTTTACTGTTTTAGGGGGAAGTGTGTTTACTGTTTAGGGGAAGTGTGTTCACTGTTTAGGGGGAAGTGTGTATACTGTTTAAGGGGAAGTGTGTATACTGTTTAGGGGGAAGTTTGTTTACTGTTTAGGGGGAAGTGTGTTTACTGTTTAGGGGGAAGTGTGTTTACTGTTTAAGGGGAAGTGTGTTTACTGTTTAGGGGGAAGTGTGTTTACTGTTTTAGGGGAAGTGTGTATACTGTTTAATGGGAAGTGTGTATACTGTTTTAGGGGAAGTGTGTATACTGTTTAAGGGGAAGTGTGTTTACTGTTTAGGGGAAGTGTGTTTACTGTTTAAGGGGAAGTGTGTTTACTGTTTAGGGGAAGTGTGTTTACTGTTTTAGGGGAAGTGTGTTTACTGTTTTAGGGGAAGTGTGTTTACTGTTTTAGGGGAAGTGTGTATACTGTTTTAGGGGAAGTGTGTTTACTGTTTTAGGGGAAGTGTGTCTACTGTTTTAGGGGAAGTGTGTTTACTGTTTTAGGGGAAGTGTGTTTACTGTTTAAGGGGATGTGTGTTTACTGTTTAGTGGGAAGTGTGTTTACTGTTTAAGGGGAAGTGTGTATACTGTTTTAGGGGAAGTGTGTTTACTGTTTTAGAGGAAGTGTGTCTACTGTTTTAGGGGAAGTGTGTATACTGTTTAATGGGAAGTGTGTATACTGTTTTAGGGGAAGTGTGTATACTGTTTAAGGGGAAGTGTGTTTACTGTTTAGGGGAAGTGTGTTTACTGTTTAAGGGGAAGTGTGTTTACTGTTTAGGGGAAGTGTGTTTACTGTTTTAGGGGAAGTGTGTTTACTGTTTTAGGGGAAGTGTGTTTACTGTTTTAGGGGAAGTGTGTATACTGTTTTAGGGGAAGTGTGTTTACTGTTTTAGGGGAAGTGTGTCTACTGTTTTAGGGGAAGTGTGTTTACTGTTTTAGGGGAAGTGTGTTTACTGTTTAAGGGGATGTGTGTTTACTGTTTAGTGGGAAGTGTGTTTACTGTTTAAGGGGAAGTGTGTATACTGTTTTAGGGGAAGTGTGTTTACTGTTTTAGAGGAAGTGTGTCTACTGTTTTAGGGGAAGTGTGTTTACCGTTTTAGGGGAAGTGTGTTTACTGTTTTAGGGGAAGTGTGTTTACTGTTTTAGGGGAAGTGTGTATACTGTTTTAGGGGAAGTGTGTCTACTGTTTTAGGGGAAGTGTGTTTACTGTTTTAGGGGAAGTGTGTTTACTGTTTAAGGGGAAGTGTGTTTACTGTTTAGTGGGAAGTGTGTTTACTGTTTAAGGGGAAGTGTGTATACTGTTTTAGGGGAAGTGTGTTTACTGTTTTAGAGGAAGTGTGTACTGTTTTAGGGGAAGTGTGTTTACCGTTTTAGGGGAAGTGTGTATACTGTTTAGGGGAAGTGTGTATACTGTTTAGGGGAAGTGTTTATACTGTTTTAGGGGAAGTGTGTATACTGTTTAGGGGAAGTGTGTTTACTGTTTAGGGGGAAGTGTGTATACTGTCTAGGGGGAAGTGTGTTTACTGTTTTAGGGGAAGTGTGTATACTGTTTTAGGGGAAGTGTGTTTACTGTTTTAGGGGAAGTATGTTTACTGTTTAAGGGGAAGTGTGTATACTGTTTTAGGGGAAGTGTGTTTACTGTTTTAGGGGAAGTGTATTTACTGTTTAGGGGAAGTGTGTTTACTGTTTAGGGGGAAGTGTGTTTACTGTTTAGGGGAAGTGTGTTTACTGTTTTAGGGGAAGTGTGTTTACTGTTTTAGGGGAAGTGTGTATACTGTTTAGGGGGAAGTGTGTTTACTGTTTTAGGGGAAGTGTGTATACTGTTTAAGGGAAGTGTGTTTACTGTTTAACACTTTAATCGCCGATGGCGTGTTTAGACGTCATTCCTAGCCATGCTCATTCTGCCAAAGACGCCGTAACTCGTCTTTGATATCAATAATTCAAAAATCTGTGATCGAAATCATATTTCTCCTCCGGAGACATGAGATGTACTGGTGAGCTCCACTCAACTGTCTAACGGTTCAAGAGCGCCATCTGGTGGCTCTCAGAAATCATCTTTCTTCTCTTCGAGTTAAACGGTTCTGCAGACGCGACGCTTCAGAGACAGACTTTGTTCTTCTTGAAGACGTTTCTGTCGACGAGGCTTAACGCTTTCATTCTCCTCCTCTTCACTGTGTCTGTTACCTCGTTTAAAGGGGACGCTTTTGGTCAGCTCATACTGTACGCTGATGACTTTAATCTTATTACTGAAACTGTCACGTTGGGGAATTCTATGTAGCTGCAGGACTTTGATTACACTTAAGGCATAGCTCAAAGTCTTTTTAGGACGGTCATAATTCAGAATAAAAATTGTGGTTTATTTGAGCTGTAAACACTGTATTTACATGTATAATCTTTCTAAACATCAATCAGTAGTCTGAGTTATGATTAGTTAAGACTTATTTTCCATCGATAGGTCAAATTATTTTCGAATCCATGTGTATTTAGCCAAAATGTAGGTCAAACACATTAAGTAAAAAAAAATGGGGGACCCTGATGTAAACAAGATGAACATGTGTTTCTTTAAGATAAGAACAGTGTACTGTATATATAAAATGTTGGGAGTTTTCCCTTAAGTACAACAGTGTGACGAGAACCTCTCTCCCGTTATGATTGACAGTGTTTAACGCCCCTTAACACTTTGATTGCCTAAGGTTAAATTCATGATATACCATCCGTTGCCAGCTCTATTTGTCTATGGAGAAGTTCCCCTTCTTTGCAGGGCTATAACTTTTTAAATTCTATTGCTAGATTGCCATTATTAGGGCCCATTCAATGTCCTATATGTATTGTTCAGGGTGTATGAACGTTAAACTTTTTCATTCACATATTCATACTAAAATATGATCTAAAGTATAAGTATGTTTTCATCTCTTTCTGCAGCTTTCTCCAGAACGTGATTTATAGCCCCAAATGCATTATATTGATGATCAAATACAGTTTGGTAGCGATCGGTGCCAGATGAAAAATTTCAAATGGACGTGCTTCTAGAAGTTTCTATGTATCATCTGATGATGACCGGATGGGCGGGGGATCGTTTATAATTCCGTGGGCAACGTTATACCATTCATCTAATGTGGGTCAAATGTTCATCATTGCAGTTAGTGTCGAACACGGTAATACTACATGCTAAAACTCACCCCAGTCTCCGCGGGCCGTTGGGCGATCAGCGTGGGGTAGACAGTTTTCCATTATGGGATGTCGAAATACCCGGTCCATTTCCAGGTTGTATAATAGTATATACGTCCAAATCATGTTGTTTATCGAGTTATTGGCAACGGATCGCTATGTATTGTGTTGAGCTCGAGTCCCGGGACGCCTAGCGAGTGCCCGGAAGTAATATGGGTGATCACCACTTCATCCACATGACTTCCTGTTTGGCGCTTCTGCCGATCGGCCACCAGATGGCGCTCTTGAACCGCTAGAGGATTGAGAGGAGCTCAGAACTGTGTGTGAAGGCTGCAGAGGGGAAATATGATTCCGATCACAGATTTTTGAAATATTGATATTAAAGACGAGTTAGGGCGTCCTCGGCAACTTTAGCATGGCTAGGAAAGACGCCTAAACACGTTTTCGGCACTTAAAGTGTTAACGGTCCAGTTAAGACTCGTCTTCACCGCTTGTCTGTCCCCCTTGTTTCTCTTCCTTTCCTTCCATGCTCCTCTCCTGCTGCTCTCAGTCTCCCAAATACCTTTTAAAGGTAAGACGCTAATGGAACACAAGTTCTCCATGTCCCATTATAGGAAGGCAATGCCACAGAATGATGTACATTTAGGAGCCTGGGGGGGAAGGTGGGATACCTGTATGTGTCAGTAAACTGCTGCAGAGATATTTAAATTTCTATTTTTTTACCGTAAGTCTGGATTTCAGGATTCACTTCATCAGAATGACGTCACCAGTCATAGCCCAATATTTAACTGTTTTTACCAGGGTATCTGCAGGGTATTAAAAAGTCTTAAAGTGAAATTCATAATTCTCCATTTTTACGCTTTAAACGGTATTGTGAAGTCTTACATTTTATTTGCACAGGTGTTAAATGTCGGGACATGAAATAATATTTAATACATGTAATGTTTTTTTATTCAAGTTGTTTTTTGCGGGGCTACTGGGAGCTTGGTGCGTCTGGCGAGAGCTTGTATGGAACGCGCAAGTATTTAAATTGGCGCACAAGTGTCGCTATGTGTTTTAATTTTTTTTGCTTGTGTGGTCATGAAAAGTGGTATTAAAAAGGACTTAAAAAGTATTTTAACTTGTTTTTAACAAGAATTCAATTTGACAGTTTTGTCAATTAAACAGACTATTCACAATTTTCTCGACTAAGAATTTCTCAGTCAAGGTCAACGTTGAGGTCAATTATTTAGAAAATGTCAGTTCCAGAAAAGATTCTAGAAATATACTGTAGGCGTAATTGTTGACATAACCTGCTACGACTTTATCTTAGAATCATCTCTTCCTGCAACAAAACTACATTTTTCCAAAGGTTGTCTCTTTTTTTCTTCTTTTTTTTTTGTAGACATGACACTAATGATTATTTAGTGAAACAACATATTCAAATTAGAGACTTAACACCTAAATGAAATGAAAGATGTATTTTTCACCTCGTTAGCCGATTACCCAGGTCATATTGTCCTCTTCCAGGTCCTGGGATATTTCAATGTTTTGGCTAATTTTGATTTAAATTGTATAATTCCCATTTTAAAATGTTTTACCATGGTATGTTTGGTATCTTTTTTTTCAGCACAGCCTCACATATATGACCTGACAGTTCGTTTTCATATTGTATAATACTGTATACTGTATACTGCATAATGTACAACACAAAACACAAAATCGGATTGAGAAAATGTGTTATTTTTAGTATGAACCAATGCAAACATATCAAATCAAGGATATAAAACAGTGGAAATGCACCCTCAGGTAGCATATTTACATAAACAAAAGAGAACAAATCAGAATTCAATTTACAAAGCATTATTTTCTCCATACACAGGTAATAAACACAGACGAAATTTTGATTCTCAACTGGAAATGATCACCAGCATGCTTTTTTTTAACAAAAAGTCAGTAAATGTAATTTTCTTTACAAAAAAAAGTAAAAAAAATGTTTTACAGTAAAAAAGTAAAAAATTACGAAATAATTAAATTGTGGGATATTCAATATACATATATACAGTACACATATGACTAGAGTGTAGTCATATAGAGTGCAGGATGCCTGAGGCGTATCCAAAAAAAATATTGCACCTGTCAAACTGTAACGCCTTTTGACAGGTGTTACCTGTGTATACGTGGCATGGGGTCTAGCTGCGGTCCTGGGGATCTGCACGGCATGAACCGGAGGGGCTGAGGGGCTGGATCAGGATCACTGTCAGTCTTCCAGGGCATCTGATCTCCTGCCTGATCTCCTGCCTGGGCTGGACGTCTTGGCCTGGCCTGGGTTGTCCTGCGTCGGACTGGAGCAGGCTGCTCATCATGTCTGCACATAAATGGCACACACATTGTACATATAAAACACTGCTCATACAACACACACACACTGTATATACACTCAATATTCCATTCTGTATATATTGCGTACAAAGTCTGCAAACCTAGTAATAATAAAAAAGCAATAAACATCCATAATAAGTCTCTCACCTGTCTGGGTCATTTCTTGACCTGGATCTGGCTTGGGCACGCCCTGCCCCCTAGATGTCCCAGGCAAATCATTGCTGTAGACAATGACATGTAAAAATACATTATTTTCAACTTTTATGAACAGAGTAATAACTAAAACAAAAGCAATAATAATAATAATAATAATAATAATAATAATAATAATAATAATAATAATAATAATAATAATAATAATAATAATAATAATAATAATAATAATAATAATAATAATAATAATAATAATAATAATACGTCTCACCTGTCTTGGTTAGCCCTCCTTCCATGTCTCACTGAACTGGTTGAAGGCAGGGCTTCTGCTCCTTCTGCTCCTTGCTCCTCCTCACTGTAGACATTCAACATTCAACAAGGACTCTCTTGATGCACACTTATCATGTACACTTATCCTGTACATGTGCATTCATCATGTGCACTTATCATGTGAAAGCCTTTCTTTGCCTTTCCCAACAAGTCTGACTAAAACAAAAGCAATCAAAGTCCAAAATAAGTGTCTTTACCTTTCATTGTTGTCATCAGTGGACCTCTCGTTGTAGTCATCATTACCAACCAAAGATGGGTCGTCAACGTTAGCATAGGATAGCTCAAACTACTACTACAAAAACGTCTACTAATACTACTACTACTGCTACTACAACTACTACTACTGCTACTACTACTACTACTACTACTACTACCACTACTATTACTGCTACTACTACTGCTACTACTACTGTTATAAAAGTCGAACTACTAACTACTAACTGTCCGACGAATTTCTCACTCATGTGCAGGCTTGTTCTACTCTTTTTTCTGGCAGTAACTTCCACCTCCTTCGTCACTTCCTCCCAATCTGTTCCGTTTCATTCTAGCACAAAAAATTGCCAAGATATTGATAAAAATGTAACGCATGTAAAATTAAATCTGGCACATTTTACGCATGCGTAAAAGTTTATTTAGCATCGAATTGAAATGATCCTGGTTGAGTCATTTATTGGTTTATCAACACAAAATAAAAAGTAGCGTGTAGTTTCAAGGCCACGTCATAATGCCACGCCGAAAAAACCCAGGAAATGGACTAAGTTTTCGATACAGAGCGGCACAAACTGATGACGTCACTTCATCACGGCGCCGTGAGCCGCGACCGGGAACCGTTATCAGTCAAACAAACAAATATACAAAACATATCTCATGTCAAAATCCAATCCCTTTTCCCGTCTGAAAAACTATTTTTATTATTGTAATACAAATTCCAACCAATAACATGGTAACATTGATCAGATTCCATGTGATGTGTGTCATTCACATCGTTGTCAAAGACTCAGATCTGAGTCACATACAGTATGAGCGGATTTGGACCACTTTCACTTGCAGTGTGAAAGTAGTCCTTAGACCAGCCTACAAATGTCACCTAGAAACACAAAACGTAAGGTTATGTATATAACCAAGTTCTGTGAATTATGGCGACGCTCAGCATCATCTGCACTGTACTTCAGATCCCCTCAATTTTATATAACAATTTATCAATAAGTCTTGACAGACACAACCATTCCACCAGACATGCTTCTGCACGAGGTTTTACACTTCCAAAAGTGAGGTCGAATGCAATGAAGCGAACTGTCATGTTCCGTGGTATGCAGGAATGGAACTCTCTTCCCAGACATGTTAAGCAGGAGAATAGTAAATGTTGTTTCAAAATCATGGTAAAACAACATTTTCAACCAAAGAAATTGACATTCCCTAATAGATAGTGTGTACGTAAATGAAAATGTATGTGTCTGATAACGAGATAGGTATATATGGATGAAAAGGCATGTGTCTGATAGGAATATATTATTAAAATATTGTATAATTGGCTGATATGAACATAGATAATGTATGTAAAAGCTAAATAGTATATTATGCTGTATTGTATTATGAATTAATTATGAGTAGGTATTATTGTATTGTATTATGAATTCATAAGGCGTATATATTGTTATATTGTATTATGAATTTGATTAGGGTTTTTATTGTTGTTTTAATTGTATGTATGACATGTAAATGTTGTGAGTGTATAAGTCTGTAACTGTATTTTATGTGTTATGGACCCCAGGAAGAATAGCCCCAGCACTGCTGTGGCTAATGGGGATCAAAATAAACTTAAACTTAAACTTCACTTTGTGCACGAGCACTGAATAAAAAATTTCAACATGTACCTTTACATCCCAACATTCGTCTGGCCACACCCCCATCCGCTTACCTTCATAAGCAGGTGTGTGGTCACCTACTCGCCTCCTTCCCAAACTTTCACCACAAGGCGAGATCAATGTCTACACGGAGACAGTGCTGGACTATGTTCGTACTTTGGTGGAAGAAACAATCCCCACTACCACAATGAGAGTTTACCCAAATCAAAAACCCTGGGTAGACAAATCCGTCCGTGAAGCTCTGAGAGCGCGCACCAAAGCATACAACGACGGCCTAGTGGCAGGCAACATGAATGACCACAAGGTGGCGCGATACAACGTAAGGAGGACAGTGACAGAGGCCAAACGGCGCTACAGGGATAAAATTGAACTCCAGTTTGAACAGGCTGACTCTAGAGCTATGTGGCAGGGGCTCAAAACGATGACAGACTACAAAGGCGCCTCCCTCAAACTGAACAGTGACATCTCCTTAGCAAATGACCTCAATACCTTCTATGCGAGGTTTGATGCTGGTAATAACAACACCAGCCCACAAGCCACGGCAATGGGGGGGGGGGGGGTCTGCTGCTGAGGGAGACTCAGTGTTCAGGGTAACAGAGCATGAGGTGAGGCGGACCTTTAAAAAAGTGAATATCAGGAAGGCAGCAGGTCCGGACGGCATCCCCGGCCGCGTCCTAAAAGTCTGTGCCGACCAACTGGCCCCGGTATTCACTGACATATTTAACCTGTCCTTAGAACAGGCTGTCATCCCCACCTGCCTGAAGAAGTCCATTATTATCCCTGTACCCAAAAAATCCAAGCCTGCTTGCCTCAACGACTACCGCCCTGTAGCTCTCACCTCCATAGCCATGAAGTGCTTTGAGAAGCTAGTAAAGGGCTACATCTGCTCCTCCCTCCCCATCAACATGGACCCCCTGCAATTTGCATACCGCCCCAACAGGTCCACGGAGGACGCCATAGCCCATGTGCTGCACACAGCAGCATCACACCTGGACAAGAGGCAGGGGAACTATGTGAGAATGCTATTCATCGACTACAGCTCGGCATTCAATACCATAGTCCCCTCCATACTCATAGCCAAGCTCAGGGACCTGGGCTTGAACTATGACCTCTGCCAGTGGGTCTTGGACTTCCTGACGGGCAGACCCCAGGTGGTGAGAGCAGGCAACTGCACCTCCTCATCCATCACCCTCAACATAGGGGCCCCCCAGGGCTGTGTTCTGAGTCCCCTCCTCTACTCCCTGTACACACACGACTGTGTGGCTCAGCGGAGTAGCAATACAATCATCAAATTTGCTGACGACACAGTGGTGGTGGGCCTGATCTCTGCCAACGACGAGAGGGCCTACCTGGAAGAGGTCAAGGTCCTGCCGGGATGGTGCCAGGAAAACAGCCTCTCCCTGAACGTCAGCAAAACAAAGGAGATGATTGTGGACTTCAGGAGGTCGGGGGTCAAGGACTACAGCCCCCTCAGCATCGACGGGGCTCCGGTTGAGAGAGTCAACAGCTTTAAGTACCTCGGAGCCTACATATCTGAGGACTTGACATGGACCACACACATTGACAGTGTTGTGAAGAAGGCACGACAACGTCTCTACTTCCTCAGGCGCCTAAGGAAGTTCCAAGTCAGTCAGAAGATCCTTAAGAACTTCTACTCATGTACAATAGAGAGCATCCTGACTGGCAACATCACCTCCTGGTTTGGGAATAGCACTGCACAAGACCGAAGCAGACTACAAAGAGTGACACGTTCAGCCGAACGCACAATTGGAGGGGGGCTCCCCACCCTCCAGAACATTTACAACAAGCGGTGCAGGGGCAAGGCTAAGAGAATCATTAAAGACTCCAGTCACCCGAACAACTGCCTCTTTGAACTGCTGCGGTCAGGCAAGCGATACCGGAGTCTCAAGGCGAGCACAGAAAGACTCAGAAGAAGCTTCTATCCCCAGGCCATCAGGCTGCTAAACGAACAATGAACACTACACAACAACAACCATCAAACGCACATAGCACACACATCCACACGCACACACTCACTTTAAACAAACACACTGTAGCACCCACTCCACACACTTTATAGCACACACTCACTTTAAACAAACACACTGTAGCACCCACTCCCCACACTTTATATTTATTGATGAAGGACTGCACTACAACTCATACACCTTACTGTAAATTGTACCTAAATTGTACCTCATCCCATTTCTGCTCTGCACTATATAGTACTGTACATTAGTACACTGCATAGTATTGTATATTATATGGTAACTCAGTTACGTCTATTCTGCATCGAACATTGTACATATGTCTATACTGAACACTGTGACCTCATTTTCTACTTCTAAATTACATGCTATACTATGTTATTTGATACTATCTTGTCTAGCACAGTCTCTGGAGCGTAACAGTAAGAAGCATTTTGTATGAAAGTATTCTGTACTTCTGTATGACAACTATTAAAGAAACTTGAAACTTGAAACTTGAAACAAGGGCCGCTGCGGCGTCTGATGCTGAGCGTCGCCATAATTCACAGAACTTGGTTATATACATAACCTTACGTTCTGTTTCATTATGGCTTTCGCTCAGCATCATCTGCACAAGAGGAGCTGAGCGGGAGCCACAGCTCGACAAATGTACCCCGCTGAGGCCCCCCACAACCATCAGACCGGGGAGGACCGAGCCCCCGACCCTCCCTAATAGAGGATACCCTCCCTATTGGAGGCTTACGGGAGGGAGACGGATCCGACCGTGCGAAGAGGAACTCAAGCAACTCAACGCACAGGGTGAGCAGACCGTGGCTTGACCCCACGACTACACACACGCACAACCCGCATGCCACCAAGGAACAAATGGAAGGAACAAACCTCGTTACTGCCCCCAAAATCACGGGGTCAAGAGCAAACCCAACCCTGTGGCAAGGCTGTAGCAGCGGAGCGCGAAGGAAGACCCAGACCCACTGAAGGGACTGGATCCCCTCGAAAAACGAGGCCCGTAGAGGTCAATGACGCCAGGCATCAAGACCCCACCAGGCGGTCACTTAATGACACCGCCCCCCACATCGCCAGCGTATTCGGATAGGGCCCCTCCAAGAGTGGGCCCTTTCCCCCCAATAGTACACCGCCTGGCACACTGACCCTGCAGAACAGGCAGTCAGCATGGCCGTAATCACTCAAAAAAGTCCGACCAACGGAAGCAGGCAGCGCACCGGGGAAACCAGGCAGCAGGCGCCAAAGGAGTCAACTGAAAACAGCCCCCCCGGCGGAAGGGGCGTATGCTGGCGTTGTTGAGCACCATGACAAAGCCTCCCAGAGGGGTCGAGGCAGAGAAGGCTGACACGATTGGCAGACGTCATGAACGTGCAGGGGCACACTCAACCGGGTAACCCGGGAGTTGACTCTGCTCCAGCACACCAGGGAATCAACCACCCTCTCGGTACACAGACGGTGGTTGTTCCTATAACCCCTCAAGAAAAAACTCCAAAACACACCTGCGGGTATACACTGGCTATACCGCAGTACAAGTGTTTCAGTTTCCAAAATAGGGTTATTCCAGGCCTACGGGTCGATGAAACATTACTTCGGACCGGGCCCGGCGGCTCGGGAAGCACACAGGGTTACCAGAGGAGGTCCAAAAGACCACCCCAACAGCCCCCTCTTCGACACGCGTGAGAGAGGAGCGAAAAGAATGGAGAACCAGCCTTAACCCCCTGAGGTCTAGAGTGTGTAGCTCCACCTTCTCAGAATATTCTCTTTTTTTTGTTACATAATGTAAAATTACAGATTCATACCTTCAAAATAAGCCATCAATTGTCAAATTTGAGACGATAGTTTTCAATCAATGTCCTATCAAACATTCTGGTAAAATCCTAACTACTTTTCAGGATAGGACGAGAACTTGATCCAAGTTCATTCAGCTATCTGATGAGAGAACTACACTCCCAGAATTCAATGTGATCATTGTCACTAGAACCATTTCACACCTGGAGCAAAGGCCCAGTCATTCCTTTGTTATTCCAGTGAATGGACCCAGCAGGAGGCCTAGCCTAGCGACAAGCGGCCACTACATAGTTGGGTATTGAAAAAATGCTCATATCCAAAAGTAGTAGAGAGAGAGAGAGAGAGAGATAGAGAGAGAGAGATGGTATTTACAGTACTGTACCATATCAAAAAAAATAAGCAAACCAATAACAATTTGTGGTTGTATTTCTCTAGAATGACTAGAAGACCTTCTGGGGTGGACGCCAAGCCTGTTCACACAACAGCAGGAACTTGCTGCACAGCCGCATGAATTTATTTTCATTGATGAGGCTGGATTCAACCTAAGCCAAACAACACACATTCAAATCCAACCCTAACTAACCTTACTGTCATGCACTTGTCCTAATATACTAACCTACACTGTAGCACTCAACACTTTGATGAACATTGTTAGTTACTCAGCTGATAGAATTGTGCCCTTCCTGATGACTTGTCGTACAGAACTTGTAAGTCGCTTTGGATAAAAGCGTCAGCTAAATGACTAGATGTAAATGTAATGTGTAAATGTGCAAATGTAAATGTGTGTGTGTGTGTGTGTGTGTGTGCGTGTGTGTGTGTGTGTGTGTGTGTGTGTGCGTGTGCGTGCGCGTGTGTGTGAAAGTAAGACATCCTTGACTTAGTAAACTCACTGACAGCACGTGTGGCAGATTTATATCCAGCTTTTAATTTGATCGTTTGTTTGTGTGTGTCTGTGTCTGTCTGTCTGTGTATGTGTGTGTGTGTATGTGTGTGTGTGTGTCTGTGAAACATGTCTTGTACTCATTTACCTCACTAAATACAGCAATGTGTAACTGTAGATTTCAAGAGAGAGAGAGAGAGAGAGAGAGAGAGAGAGAGAGAGAGAGAGAGAGAGAGAGAGAGAGAGAGAGAGAGAGAGAGAGAGCGACATTTATAATAATTATATTATTAATTAGTTTTTTTACACACACACACACACACACACTAATAACATGATCATAACCAAACCAATTTCAAATGTATCATCAAGTACAAAATAGATTTGATCATAATATTTATGAGAATGCATGTTTTTTCACACTACAGGAGGAGTATGTCACAGTATGATGTCATAATCGAACATTCTAGAACATTTGTGTTCTATATATGCAACAATTCTCTGAGCATTTCCTGGCATTTTTTCAGACTACAACATCAATCCATTCATCTTTCCTTGTGACAATATTGTCAACCACTGTACTAGACTGTACAAGAAATTCCTTCTGTAATGTACTGATTTCTTTTGATTTCTCTGTTTGAGAGAGAGAGAGAGAGTGTGTGTGTGTGTGTGCAGGGGAGTAGCTGGGGGGGGGGTTAGGATGATTCCAAGGGCCCAGCAAATGCCCCAAATTTTTTTATAGATTGGGGGCCCCACATTTTTTAATAGATTGGGGGGCCCACAAATTGATTCTTTCATGGGGCCCAGAATCTCCAGCTACGCCCCTGTGAGCGCACCTTTCTACTCTAGAGAGCTGTCATCACCGTGATGCGCGCTTGAATGAACTGCGAGATAACTCATAACTCGTACACACACGCACTCTGTCTGCCATACAGTAGTTTATGTTGTTTTAGCGCGACGTGGGTATATACACGGGCGAGGATGAAAAGCATAAGACTACTTTTAATACATAAATTAACGTTCCGTCGGGTCCCGTGTATTCTCGAGAGAGAATGATAATAATAATAATAATGCAGGACCTCTTCAGATTATATTATCAACGACAGACAGTGAGAAACACAACCCCCCCCCCCTCTCGCGCTGAAGAATATGCATATTAGATCACTCAGTGATTAACACCTATGCGCTGTTTGTGTGTGCGCGCGTCCATGTATGTGCGTTTCGTGACGCGTTTGTAGTTCTTATCGCAAATGGAGATTATTACAAGCATACCATCTAGCAAGAATTAAACGTATTTACAAGTCGTATTAGGTTTAGCAAGTTGGGGGACGTATACCTTACATGTCAAAGCACTAGAAATGGCAATTTTTCTATTTTTATCGATTTCTGAAAAGATGTGCTTTTTGAGCATTTAAGAGGGATTCTAATTTCTTTTGTTGTCCGCCGACGGGTTCAAAGCTCCAGCGTGACCTCTAAGGGTTAAGCTCACCGCACTTGGTATTCCCAGGCGGTCTCCCAACCAAGTACTAACCAGGACCGAACCTGCTTAGCTTCCGAGATCGGACGAGATCGGGCGTGTACAGGTTGGTATGGCCGCAAGCCATTACGATAGTGCAGAGTACAACATGTACCCAACAAAGGGTCTCCATAACGCCTAACCCTGTGACACCCGGGCCGACCCAGCATTTTTCCCCCCGAAAAAAGCACAAGTCCCTTAGGGTACCAGAACAGCAGATTTGCAGCCCCGGCGGACAACGGGTTAACTGACCTGGACCAGCGCGACCAGACCAGTCCCGTGCCCTAACCACACCGACATGCCCACTCCAGAAGAGGGGGTAGGTATGCGTGTCGATCTAAAACATGAAAAGAGGGCGCCACCCAGACGGTCCCATTTGGACCGCGCTCAGTGGCCCACCCCAAGGGCGTGAGACCCCTCTACCTATGTTCTGATCTATTCCGTTAACATCCCCCAGATATGAACGAGAATTCATCGAGACAACCTAGTAAACTGGCGCTCGGAAGAGACAAAACTCCATCCCAGTTGCCCTATAAAAACACTGTTTTAATAACGAGCAACCAAGGCGCACTTAGTCCCTGCGTGATTCTTAACAGAAACACCCCAAGCCAGCACTATGTACGCGTCGAGATCCAAACACATCAATGGATAGTCTAGCAAGACACCAAACATTGTTCCTCCAAGTCGCCTGGGAGAACGACACGGAGCCGTCGTGCTTCATGTTCCTTCCTCTTTTTATTTAAAAAAGAAAGAAACACAGACTGACATGAATCCCACGTGACGCAGCTGAGGGTACATTTCTTTTACATTTTTACATCCCACCACCCTCGCCACAGGGAGGAGACGGAAATCCCCAGAGAGACTTCCCACGCGAGCTGTATAGATTGAAAATAATATATTGCAACATTGAGCTATGTAACACTTGGGTTAGGGCTCTCCGAGGAGGAGGCACCGAACCAATACACACTCGATAATCAAATTGAATCGAATACACACACAATAGAGCAGAACTCCTTTTTGAAGTTCTACTCACCTTGACAATCTGAGGAGGAGGCTCTGAAACTCTGAGGAGGCTCCCTCACAGGGAAGGAGAGTCCGAACTCACAGAAGGCACTTCTCCCCGAGGAGGAGCTTCGTGAGGAGGAGCTCTGACAACTCCCTGAAACAGATCCATAACATGGACCTGAACAACCCACGGAAGTCTTACCAACAGAGACACGCTCAGTGACGTACTCTATGGCGGGGGAATTTCACGCCCAATCTTCCAGGTTAATTGAAATTAACACAGATCTAGGTAGATGGGACAAACTACCCCTATCCCTTCTAGGAAGGATAAACGTCATCAGGATGAATATCCTTCCGAGATTGAACTTTCTCTTTCAAAATGTACCCTGCTACCTATCTATAACATATTTTAACATATTGAATAAACGTATCTCAAAATGTATTTGGTCCAATAAAAAACCAAGGATTAAATTACTGACTCTTATGAAACCTGAGTCCATGGGTGGTCTAGGTCTTCCCAATCTCCAACACTACTACTGGTCAGCCCAACTTCGAAATATAGTATCATGGTCATTGGGAGGACCAGACTCACACTGGATACAGATAGAAGCGGGACAGGTTGATCCTTTACCTCTAAACTCTCTTTTTTTTATAAAGAATTTTGACAAAATAGAAAATATAAAGCAATATTTCACGGTTGTGAATACCCTATCTGCATGGAAAGATTGCTCGAAAAAGTTTGGCATAACTAAATGCATCTCTGTTTATTCACCTATTCATCAAAACCCTGACCTAAAAAAATATTTTCATTCAACTGATATAAACAAGTGGAGACACTTGGGGGTAACTCAACTTAAAGACCTTTTTCATAAAAACTGGAAATTAAAAGCATTTCAGGAGCTAAGAGAAGAATACAACATTCCTAACTCAGACTTCTTAAAATATATGCAAATTCAAAGCACTTTAAGTTCACTTACTAAAGAAAACAAGTTAAGCTTTGAAATGACAGAATTGGAAGAAAAACTAACTACCTCATCCACAATTAAAGGTAAAATCAGTGAACTATATGAAATTCTAACTAATGAATGCCAAACAGTCTTCCCAGCTCTATTAAGATGCTGGGAGACGGACCTGGCAACGAAATTTGAAGAAAACAATTGGCAAGATATCTGTGATCGAACTTTCTTTCCCTTTACAAGCAATAAGATCAAAGAAAGTAATTTCAAATTTATTCATAAATTCTACCTTACTCCTGTAAAAATGCACAAAATCTCGAAAGAAAACTCACCAAATTGCCCAAGATGTAAAATTAAAGAAGGAACATTTCTGCATATGTTCTGGCAATGTAGCAAATTGAAGCATTTCTGGAACAAGATCCACTTATTTACTAAATCTGTCATGAAGTTGGAATTTGAGTTATCACCATGTGTCTATCTATTAAATAATATAACAAACTGCCACTTAGACCAAAAGAAATGCAGACTGTTGGTATACATAACATATTTTGCAAAGAAATGTATACTTCTTCTATGGAAAAATGAAATCGCACCAACATTCAATATGTTCATAGAACAAATATCTCAGTTTCTTCCCTTAGAAAAGATAACGCTTGAAAAGCACAACCAGGGTCACTTATTTCAAGAACTCTGGAATCCACTCTATACTCAACTGGAAACTCATAATGTAGTCCTATAAATGTGTCATATCTAAAATAACAGACGTGGAGTTTTAGCAGATTAGATTAGCTGATCTGTTGAGGCTCTTTGTCTGCGTGTAAGTGCCTGGTTGCCTGCGCATGGCTGTCAAACCCTGCCCCCACGGGGTCGGGTCTGGGAAAGGGAGCTGAACATGCAGCGGCCCGGACCCTTCTCTGTCGGAGTAGCTATCGATAAGCGGGTGTGAGCAACTGGGTGCTATAAACTGTCACTGTTTACAATACCGACATTTGCACTTTTATTCCTTATTCCTTATTTACTTATGATTTACCTACTGTCCCTTTATTTTATTTTATTTTACTTTATTTTTATTATTATTATTAATTTTTTTTGTCTAATTGTTTATTTGTGTGTATGTGGGCAAGTGTATGTGTATGTGTGTGTGTGTGTATGCCTGTATGCGCGTGTGTGCGCGTGTACGTGTGTGTATGTCCCAGTGTGTGAGTGTGAGTGAGAGATGGGAGAATGGATTGAGTGGGGAGCACAAGGAAAATTGTTAAAAATTGTTCATGAGAGTGACACTGAACATTCTGTAGATCTGTCGATTGAATGTGAAACCTCATGAAAAATAAAAAGATTTCAAACAATCTTCCAGGGCGTGGGACCAGGAAACTCCCCCCCCCCCCCCTCTTACCCTGTAACGTGCCGAACAGCAACGTGACAGGAACCTTGAAGGACAGGAGGTTTTAACCCCTGACCAATCAGAAAAGGGGAGGAAAAGATTACCAGTTCACCCCTTTACGACCCCACACCCATGATACGATGTAATGAAAAATAGAGCATGACACAGTCATAGCCTGCTACATGAAGCATCGAACAGCCTCACATAGCTCATGTGCTAACCTGCTATCTGATTTTTACTAAGGAAAAAACACAGAACAGAGAGGGCCCCTTAAGAGCCCCGGTACCAGACTTACACATGTGCTTCTGTGGGCCAAACCTAACCCAGTTGTAGATCACAAGACACACACAACCCTTCATCACAACAAAAAATGGCAAAAGTACACTCTTACAGAGGAACGCCGTCTTTCATAACGAGAGAATACAGAATCCTTGATTATGTATTGGCCACAGGCCTTGCTAAGCACACATGATAAGTGACCAAACAATCTTTTCTTTAGGAAAAAAATAGTTTCTCAAGCGGAAAGCACAACCCCAGCAATTAAGCTGAGGGTTACATCGTATCCCCACAAACACAGTGACACAATATATTGTAACCAACATGTCTGAGAGGAGGGGGGGAAGCCCCAGGGAAACCGGGGGGACACCCCTCTTATCTTACCCTTGATACGACCAAGGCGAACAGGCACCTCTGTTAATGTGTGAACATACTGTTCATTGTCATCACAGGCTGAGAAAAAGATTCATTCCTCAATCACATGTCACTAAGCATAGCTTTACAGGTTTAATTAACCCTCTTAGTTGTGAGTTCACCCACGGTACAAGTACAACGTTACATGAACACACATGTTCTCATCACAACCAAACCAGTTAATTTTTACACACGTAAAAAACAACGCCGATTCACTGCAGAGAGAAGCTATACCAGTGACAAGACAATTCACACACAACACGCGTCGTATCCTCAATGTATTGCAGCAACACATGTTTTGGAACATTGTTATTACAAAACATTTAGAAGGGAAGAAAAGAAGAAGTGTTTAAAGTCCGGTCGGGACTCCTACCTTCACCCAGAACGCAGGCCGAAAGAACCGCAACACAGGTTAACGGGACACCGAGTTGAACCCAGCACCTCCTGCGCCGGTGACGAGGGTATGTCCGCAACGCCACCCAGCCGCCGTCCTCCATGTTGACGAAGTCCTCGCTGGCACTGGCAACCGGGTGTAGGGTCGACTAACATCCTCTGTCAAAGATGACGTCGTAGTCAGAGTGTTTTAAGGCATGTTATAGTCACAGTATCGTTTCAACAGTGTAGCATTAAGCTAACAGCCGTCCGACTGATAGCAACAAGCTAACGTTTACTAGCCTGGTAAACACAGCGAGCTAGCGCCGCAGCTAACAGCTGACTGGCTAACACAGTAGGCCACAACTAGCACGCCAGCTAAGCAGCTATCACCTGAACTGTACACAACGACATAACAAGCCACACTTCAGACAGGCCGCTGTCCAAGTCCCTCCCCATCCTAAGAGGGAAAAGAAAAATAATGTCAAACACAGTTTTCAATGGTGATCCAGACATACAGCGGGGCCAGCACAATTCCCATTTCGGGCTGCAGCCGACTTTGAGCATGGAACTCCCGATAAAGAAGATCCTATGCCCTCATTTCCTCGTTAGGGTGTACTTTCACTTTTATGTGAAAGATGGGGCCTGCACGGGACAGAGAAGCATCCGCTCGTCCAGAGAATCCTGGGTTCACCAGGCCCTGGTCGCGGCCCACTAGATTGACCATCATGGGCGTCAGACCAAGATCCTCCGACCGCCGTTTAAGAAGCCGAGCAGAGGACGCCAGTCTGGAGTCGGCGTTTCGTAAAATTGTCAGCTAACCCCCACAGCATCAACAACAACCAGAGCTCGCAAGCAAAATAGTACATACCCCACCCTGGAAGCGACCGCCTTCTCACAATAGTCGGTGCTTCCCACAGTCCAGCTGTATGGCCGGAGGGCCAACCCATCCAGCCGCAGCAAGGAGGACTGTAGCTGGGGAGCATGTCAGCGGCGTGAGCTCCTAATACGAAAAAGCCGTTGAAGGTCAGAATGATCATCATCTTCCAGACACTCCAGTAACGAAGACAATATCGCCGTATTTTCTCGAAATAGTGAGAGAGAAAATAAAGATATGATGTCAACGTATCTTCCCGTTCTTTTGTTTTCCAACTTTCTTCTACTAACAACCTCGTCAAGTGGGGATCTACCGAAGGCACTTCTTGTGGTGAAAGTGAAGAAGGAGGCGAGTAGGTGACCACACACCTGCTTATGAAGGTAAGCGGATGGGGGTGTGGCCAGACGAATGTTGGGATGTAAAGGTACATGGTGGAATTTTTTATTCAGTGCACGTGCACGAAGTGAAGTACAGTGCAGATGATGCTGAGAGAAAGCCATAATGAAACAGAACTGCTTAGCAAGCTCAGCCTTCTCGTGAACAAGATTACTACAAAAACCTTTACTTCTGAGTATCCTTTCACTACCTACACTACAAAGGGTTAACGCTCTCTCACTACCCCACTACAGAAGGTTAACCCTTTCACTACCTACACTACAAAGGGTTAACGCTCTCTCACTACCCCACTACAGAAGGTTAACCCTTTCACTACCTACACTACAAATGGTTAACGCTCTCTCACTACCCCACTACAGAAGGTTAACCCTTTCACTACCTACACTACAAAGAATTAACGCTCTCTCACTACCCCACTACAGAAGGTTAACCCTTTCACTACCTACACTACAAAGGGTTAACGCTCTCTCACTACCCCACTACAGAAGGTTAACCCTTTCACTACCTACACTACAAAGGGTTAACACTCTCTCACTACCCCACTACAGAATGTTAACCCTTTCACTACCACACTACAGAATGTTAACCCTTTCACTACCACACTACAGAACATTAACCCTTTCACTACCAACTACAGAAGGTTAGCCCTTTCACTACCACACTACAATAATAATAATAATAATGGATTGGATTTATATAGCGCTCTTCTCTGACTCAGAGCGCTTCACAGAGTCCATTATTCGTTCATACACAGTCATACCGGTGGTGGTAAGCTACAATTGCAGCCAGAGCTGCCCTGAGGCAGACTCACGGAAGCGTGGCGAATAATCATCGCCTACGGCCCCTCCGACCACCACCAACATTCATTCACATGCATACACATTCATACGAGGCAAGTAGGTTAAGTGTCTTGCCCAAGGACACAACGGCAATGGGATGGACACGGGCTTGAGCGGGATTCGAACCACCAACCCTTCGATCATTGGACACCCCGCTCTACCCCTGAGCCACGCCGCCCCACTACAGAAGGTTAACCCTTTCACTACCACACTACAGAAGGTTAACCCTTTCACTACCACACTACAGAACGTTAACCCTTTCACTACCACACTACAGAAGGTTAGCCCTTTCACTACCTACACTACAAAGGGTTAACGCTCTCTCACTACCCCACTACAGAAGGTTAACCCTTTCACTACCTACACTACAAAGGGTTAACGCTCTCACTACCCCACTACAGAAGGTTAACCCTTTCACGACCTACACTACAAAGGGTTAACGCTCTCTCACTACCCCACTACAGAAGGTTAACCCTTTCACTACCTACACTACAAATGGTTAACGCTCTCTCACTACCCCACTACAGAAGGTTAACCCTTTCACTACCTACACTACAAAGAATTAACGCTCTCTCACTACCCCACTACAGAAGGTTAACCCTTTCACTACCTACACTACAAAGGGTTAACGCTCTCTCACTACCCCACTACAGAAGGTTAACCCTTTCACTACCTACACTACAAAGGGTTAACGCTCTCTCACTACCCCACTACAGAATGTTAACCCTTTCACTACCACACTAGAGAATGTTAACCCTTTCACTACCACACTACAGAACATTAACCCTTTCACTACCAACTACAGAAGGTTAGCCCTTTCACTACCACACTACAGAAGGTTAACCCTTTCACTACCACACTACAGAAGGTTAACCCTTTCACTACCACACTACAGAACGTTAACCCTTTCACTACCACACTACAGAAGGTTATCCCTTTCACTACCTACACTACAAAGGGTTAACGCTCTCTCACTACCCCACTACAGAAGGTTAACCCTTTCACTACCTACACTACAAAGGGTTAACGCTCTCTCACTACCCCACTACAGAAGGTTAACCCTTTCACTACCTACACTACAAAGGGTTAACACTCTCTCACTACCCCACTACAGAAGGTTAACCCTTTCACTACCTACACTACAAAGGGTTAACGCTCTCTCACTACCCCACTACAGCAGGTTAACCCTTTCACTACCACACTACAGAACATTAACCCTTTCACTACCACACTACAGAAGGTTAGCCCTTTCACTACCACACTACAGAAGGTTAACCCTTTCACTACCACACTACAGAATGTTAACCCTTTCACTACCACACTACAGAACGTTAACCCTTTCACTACCACACTACAGAAGGTTAGCCCTTTCACTACCACACTACAGAAGGTTAACCATTTCACTACCACACTACAGAAGGTTAACCCTTTCACTACCACACTACAGAACGTTAACCCTTTCACTACCACACTACAGAAGGTTAACTGAGGATTTACCCACTGCAGTGGTGAGGTCTGCTCTTGATTGAACGAAGTCTAACCTAGATTCTAGCCGGCACCTGGCACACGGCACACGGCACCTGGCACACGGCACACGGCATCCCACACACGGCACACGGCCACACGGCACACGGCAGTCTGTCTGAAGCTACACGTTGATAAATAGCCAACAAAGATTCCTCCCGGCAAAGAAGGTTTATAAAGTCACCTTGGCTGCGTTTACACTGACAGCCTTAGTGCTCAATTTAGATTGATTGCTCAGGTCAGATTTTGTTTTGTTTGGCTGTTTGTTTTTATAAAAAAATATGTATATCTGGCCAGATTCCAGTGTGAACCGGTCATGCTCCTGAACTGACCTGCATGCGCAAATTAACAATAAAATACATAAAAAAAAAGAAATATTGTGACAAATGTCAATGTAGACTAGAGTAACGTATTGTAATAGTCGCCTGAAAGTCGCATTACTGTTCAGACTGAGGTCACATTGCAAAAGATCAGACCTGTATCTGATTTATAGGACCAACATAGGAAAGTGTCCCAAATCAGAATTGAAAAGATCAGATTCCATGTGATTTGTGCTGTTCACACTGTTTTAAGAAAAATCATATACATTTAGATTCTAAAGTAAATGTACCTTAGGAAACTTGATGTCTCTAAAATGCAATTTCCTTGTGACTTTAAAGATCCAGAACAATGAAAATCGCTGCAGTTATTTTTTTTCTTCTCCAGATGGTACGTTGATGTAACGTTACCCAAACATTACCTTTGATCAACAGAATCAACCCATTTCAGATCCAGTCTGCTTCCCTGAAGAGATTGCATAATCTACTCAGATTTCCCTGATTGGTCCAGTTGGCCTAGTTGTAAAGGATACCAGCTCAGTAGTCAACAAACAAGTGATGAAACTAACTTTGTTACAATTCAGTTAATGGTAGTGATTCAAAAACATCCACTGCAGTGCAACTGTGACGATGTGTTTATCACCTGCCTGTACAGTTATCCCATAGCAGCCCGATCACACTGGTCCTATGAATTAGTTTACATTTGATTAGATTAGATTAGATTCAAATGTAGTCATTATACAGCACAAGTACAGTGCAACAAAAATAATGTTGTTGCGATATACAATGTACAGGTGATTCAAACTGGGTGTAAAATATATAAATTAGTACTACTGAGTAATAGGGCTAATCAGATGTTGTAGTATTAATATGTACAGTGATGCAGCTATAATGTATTATACTTCATGTATCACACTACTAACTTGACATCTCTTGTCAGTGAACAGAGGGCCACGCCCCCTCCGTCAGAGAGTTGTCTGACTGGTCAGAGAGGCCACGCCCCCTCCGTCAGATAGTTGTCTGACTGGTCAGAGAGGCCACGCCCCCTCCGTCAGAGAGTTGTCTGACTGGTCAGAGAGGCCACGCCCCCCTCCGTCAGAGAGTTGTCTGATGTGGTCAGAGAGGCCACGCCCCCCTCCGTCAGAGAGTTGTCTGACTGGTCAGAGAGGCCACGCCCCCTTCCGTCAGAGAGTTGTCTGACTGGCTCAGAGAGGCCACGCCCCCCTCCGTCAGAGAGTTGTCTGACTGGTCAGAGAGGCCACGGCCCCTCCGTCAGAGAGTTGTCTGACTGGTCAGAGAGGCCACGCCCCCTTCCGTCAGAGAGTTGTCTGACTGGCTCAGAGAGGCCACGCCCCCCTCCGTCAGAGAGTTGTCTGACTGGTCAGAGAGGCCACGCCCCCTTCCGTCAGAGAGTTGTCTGACTGGTCAGAGACGCCACGCCCCCTTCCGTCAGAGAGTTGTCTGACTGGCTCAGAGAGGGTGAAACATTAAAACAGTTAATCTGAAGCTGAGCGAATGACGCCTCCCGACGTGAACGCTCCACTGATAGGCTTCCCTGACTGGATTAACATCAGCGTACTGGCTCTTTAAAGGTTAGACGTGAACAGGGGTGTAAAAAGTACCCAGAAATTATACACTTAAGTGAAAGTATGGGTACCGTCTCAAAATCGTTACTCAAGTAAAAGTCAGAGTATCTGGCTAAAAACACACGTGAGGAAAAGTCCAAAAGGTTCTACTTTTAAATGTACGATTAATAACGTTAACGTTAGTTCGGCCAGAGAGACAAATATACGAATTAAAATGGTTGGACCTGCGAGATTTGTACTTTGTACTTTGTAGGTCTGCATTTTAAATGTAAGGAGTAAAAAGTAGGGTTTTTTTCTCTCTGAAATGTAATTGAGTAAAAGTACACAAAAAAGTTGACAAAAGTATACAAACCTAATAATACTAGAGTAAAGTACAAATCCCCAAAAACAGTACGAAGTACAATTACAAAGTACTTTTTTTAGTTGTATTTTACACCCCTGGTTAGACGTGAACACACCATAAGGCGAGAAGAAGGCTTTGGAGAACACAGCTACAACTCTGTTGAAACTCCCTTCAACACCTCTAAGAAAAAAGGACTTCATAATGAGACCCCAGCGTGGTCTTTCACATTGATGTAAAATGTAGGCCGTCTTGTTCTCAAAGACGCTGAAAAGGTTTAGCCCTTTCACTACCACACTACAAAGGGTTAACGCTCTCACTACCACACCACAGAAGGTTAACCCTTTCACTACCACACTACAGAAGGTTAACCCTTTCACTACCACACTACAGAAGGTTAACGTTTCACTACCACACTACAGAAGGTTCTATTTCATTATGGCTTTCGCTCAGCATCAGTTGCATAATATCTCGCTTCAGTGGATATGCACTGAATAAATTTCAAAATGTACCTTTACATACCAACATCCGTCTGACCACACCCCCATCTGCTGCCTACATAAGCAGGGGTGGGGCCACACACTCATCTCCTTCTCAAATTTCATCCACAAGGAAGTGCCTGTTATATACCCACTTGACGTGGAGAAAATATTTAGTCTGAGGAAACGAAAACCGAAGAACAAGGAGATACGTTGACATTATATCTTTATTTTCTCTCTCACAATTTTCGAGAAAATACGGCAATATTGTCTTCGTCACTGGAGTGTCTGGAAGATGATGATCATTCTAAACCTCCACCGGTTTTTTCGTATTAGGGGCTCGCGTCGCTTATATACTCCGCAAACTGCAGTCCTCCTTTGCTGCGGCTGGATGGGTTTGGCCCTCGGGCCATGCAGCTGGACTGTGGAAGTCTGTTGTGAGGGACTGGTTGGTTTTCGAGCCTGGGTGAGTAATGTTTGCTTGCGAGCGCCAGTTGTCTGTTAGTGCTATGGGGGCTAGCTGACCATTTTTACGAAAGCCGGCCCCAGATTAGGGTCCTCTGTTCGGCCTCTTAGGCGACGGCGGAGGATCTTGGTCTGAAGCCCATGATGGTCAACTAGTGGGCCGCGACCAGGACCTGGTGATCCCAGGATTCTCTGGACAAGCGGATGCTTCTCTGTCCCGTGCAGGCCCAATCTTTCACATAAAAGTGAAAGTACACCCTAACGAGGAAATGTGGGCATGGATGTTCGTTATCGGAAGATCCATGTTCAAGTCGGCTGCAGCCCAGATGGGACTTGTGCCGGCTCCGCCGTATGTCTGGTAAAATCACTGTTGTAAACTGTGTTGACATTTCTTTTTCTCTTCTCTCTTAAAGGATGAGGAGGGTTTCAGACGGCGGCCTGTCTGAAGTGTGGCTTGTTATGTCGTTGTGTACAGTTCAGGTGATAGCTGCTTAGCTTGCGTGCTAGTTGTGGCCTACCTGTTAGCCAGTCAGCTGTTAGCTGCGGCGCTAGCCCGTTGTGTCACTAGGCTAGGAAACGTTAGCTTGTTGCTATCAGTCGAGAGCGGCTATTAGCTTGATGCTACACTGTTGAACGTTGCTATGACTATAACATGCCTTAAACACTCTGACTACGACGTCATCTTTGACAGAGGATGTTAGTCGAACCTACACCGGGAGCCCTGCCAGCGAGGACTGCGTCAACATGGAGAAACGTAGCGGCTGGGTGGCGCAGCGACGTTACCCTCGTTGCCAACACAGGAGATGCTGTGTTCAACTTCGGTGTCCCGTTAACCAGATTGCAGTTCTCTTGGCCTGCGCTCAGGGTAGGAGTCCCGACCGGACTTTAAACACTTCTTCTTTCCTTCCCTTCTAAATGTTTTGTAATAACGATGTTTTCCAAAACGTGTGTTGCTGCAATACATTGAGGATACGACGCGTGTTGTGTGTGAATTGTCTTGTCACTGGTATAGCTTCTCTCTCCATAGAAATCAGGTTGTTGTTTACGTGTGTAAAAATGATCTGGTTAGTTGTGATGAGAACATGTGTGTTCATGTAACGTGAACTCACAACTAAGGGGGTTAATTAACCTATGAAGCTATGCTTAGTGACATGTGATTGAGGAATGAATTCTTTTCTCAGCCTGTAATGACAATGAACAGTGTGTTCACATATTAACAGGTTACCTGTTCAACTTGGTCGTATCAAGGGTAAGGAAGGAGGGGTGATCCCCCCGGTTTCCCTGGGGCTTCCCCCCCTCCTCTCAGACATGTTGTTTACAATATATTGTGTCACTGTGTTTGTGGGGATACGATGTAACCCTCAGCTTAATTGCTGGGGTTGTGCTTTCCGCTTGAGAAACTATTATTTCCTAAAGAAAAGATTGTTTGGTCACTTATCATGTGTGCTTAGCAAGGCCTGTGGCCAATACGTAATCGAGGATTCTGTATTCTCTCGTTATGAAAAACGGCGTTCCTCTGTAGCAAGAGTGTACTTTGCCATTTTTTGTTGTGATGAAGGGTTGTGTGTGTCTTGTGATCTACAACTGGGTTAGGTTTGGCCCACAGAAGCACATATGTAAGTCTGGTACCGAGGCTCTTAAAGGGGGCCCTCTCTGTTCTGTGTTTTTTCCTTAGTAAAAATCAGATAGCAGGTTAGCACATGAGCTATGTGAGGCTGTTCGATGCTTCATGTAGCAGGCTATGACTGTGTCATGCTCTACTTGTCATTACATCGTATCATGGGTGTGGGGTCGTAAAGGGGTGAACTGGTAATCTTTTCCTCCCCTTTTCTGATTGGTCAGGGGTTAAAACCTCCTGTCCTTCAAGGTTCCTGTCACGTTGCTGTTCGGCACGTTACAGGGTAAGAGGGGGGGGGGGGAGTTTCCTGGTCCCACGCCCTGGAAGATTGGGCGTGTGCACCGCGGAAATTCCCCCGCCATAGAGTACGTCAATGAGCGCGTCTCTGTTGGTAAGACTTCCGTGGGTTGTTCAGGTCCATGTTATGGATCTGTTTCAGGGAGTTGTCAGAGCTCCTCCTCACGAAGCTCCTCCTCGGGGAGAAGTGCCTTCTGTGAGTTCGGACTCTCCTTCCCTGTGAGGGAGCCTCCTCAGAGTTTCAGAGCCTCCTCCTCAGATTGTCAAGGTGAGTAGAACTTCAAAAAGGAGTTCTGCTCTATTGTGTGTGTATTCGATTCAATTCAATTGTTGTGTATTGGTTCAGTGCCTCCTCCTCGGAGAGCCCTAAACCAAGTGTTACATAGGTCAATGTTGCAATATATTCTTTTCAATCTATACAGCTCGCGTGGGAAGTCTCTCTGGGGATTTCCGTCTCCTCCCTGTGGCGAGGGTGGTGGGATGTAAAAATGTAAAAAAAAAATACCCTCAGCTGCGTCACGTGGGATTCATGTCAGTCTGTGTTTCTTTCTTTTTTGAATAAAAAGAGGAAGGAACATGAAGCACGACGGCTCCTTGTCGTTCTCCCAGGCGACTTGGAGGAACAATGTTTGTTGTCTTGCTAGACTATCCATTGATGTGTTTGGGTCTCGACGCGTATGTAAGTGCTGGCTCTGGGTGTTTCTGATGGGAATCACGCATGAGGCTGGTGCGCCTTGGTTGCTTGTTATTAAAACAGCGTTTTTATAGGGCAACTGTCTCTTCCGAGCGCCAGTTTACTAGGTTGTCTCGATGAATTCTCGTTCATATCTGGGGGATGTTAACGGAATAGATCAGAACATAGGTAGAGGGGTCTCACGCCCTTGGGGTGGGCCACTGAGCGCGGTCCAAATGGGACCGTCTGGGTGGCGCCCTCTTTTCATATTTTAGATCGACACGCATACCTACCCCCTCTTCTGGAGTGGGCATGTCGGCGTTGTTAGGGCACGGGACTGGTCTGGTCACGCTGGTCCAGGTCAGTTAACCCGTTGTCCGCCGGGGATGCAGATCTGCTGTTCTGGTACTCTGAGGGACTTTTGCTTTTTTCGGGGGGAAAAATGCCGGGTCGGCCCGGGTGTCACTGGGTTAGGCGTTATGGAGACCCTTTGTTGGGTACATGTTGTACTCTGCACTATCGTAATGGCTTACGGCCATACAAACCTGTACACGCCCAATCTCGGAAGCTAAGCAGGTTCGGTCCTGGTTAGTACTTGGTTGGGAGACCGCCTGGGAATACCAAGTGCGGTGAGCTTAGGGCTGGTTCTCCATTCTTTTCGCTCCTCTCTCACGCGTGGCGAAGAGGGGGATGTTGGGGTGGTCTTTTGGACCTCCTCTGGTAACCCTGTGTGCTTCCCAAGCCGCCAGGCCCGGTCCGAAGTAATGTTTCGTCGACCCGTAGGCCTGGAATAACCCTTTTTTGAAAACTGTAACACTTGTACTGCGGTATAGCCAGTGTATACCCGCAGGTGTGTTTTGGAGTTTTTTCTTGAGGGGTTATAGGAACAACCACTGCATGTGGTACCAAGAGGGTGGTTGATTCCCTGGTGTGTTGGAGCAGAGTCAACTCCCGGGTTACCCGGTTGAGTGTGCCCCTGCACGTTCATGACGTCTGCCAATCATGTCAGCCTTCTCTGCCTCGACCCCTCTGGGTGGTTTTTTTTTAATGGAGGCTTTGTCATGGTGATCAACAACGCCAGCATACGCCCCTTCCGCCGGGGGGGCTGTTTTCAGCTGACTCCTTTGGCGCCTGTCTCGTCCGCAGTGCTCCAGGCTCAGGTTACAGCCTGCTGCCTGGTTTCCCCGGTACGCTGCCTGCTTCCGTTGAGTGATGGGGTTCTTTCTAGACTCCTCAAAAAACTCCCACAAACAATGGCGTAGTCGGAAAAATGGTCTTGGTGTTGTTTTATTTCCCAGCCTCCAAGGTGCAGAGGTGACATTTCATAACAAGTGACATAAACTAAATAAATAACTAAACTATACTACCTCTGCAGTCTATCAGATGCGTTCCACAATAACGGCATCTGATAGACAAAACACTTACTGGGTGGCGCTTCCCTAGTTACCCATTTTGCAACCGTTATCTGGTGAAGCACCACCACAGAGACAAACAGACTAACAATACACATACGGCACTTCCCTCAGTCACCTACAGTGTAACTGGTGCAGGGCAAGAACCCAGAACCTTGGGCATGCAGCCCTCATGACACCTGCACTCCTCCCCCTCCACAGGTGCCACACATAATTAATTAACAAGACTAAACAGGTGCTACACATCAATTGAATTACCGTTTCCTATACACACATTATCTAAAAACAACCTCCAACACCAAATACCCTCACAACCCAATAAATAAATACATATACACAACACAATAAATAAATATATGTATGAATGGATATATGAATGTATGTATAAATGCATGTATGCTTAGATTAATGGATATGTATGCATGTTTGATTATGTATGAATGTATATGATGAGTGAATGTTGTGTGTATGTGTGCGTGCGTGCTGCCCCGGTGTCAGTGACAGACCCACTCTGTCACACGTTGGTTAACCTTTTTTGAGTGCTTACGGCCATGCTGACTGCCTGTTCTGCAGGGTCAGTGTGCCAGGCGGTGTGCTATTGGGGGGAAATGGCCCGCTTTTGGAGGGGACTTATCCGAATACGCTGGCGATGTGGGGGGCGGTGTCACTGAGTGACCACCTGGTGGGTCTTGATGCCTGGCGTCATTGACCTCTCCGGGCCCCCTTTTTCCAGGGGATCCAGTCCCTTCAGTGGGTCTGGGTCTTCCTTCGCGCTCCGCTGCTACAGCCTTGCCACAGGGTTGGGTTTGCTCTTGACCCCGTGATTTTGGGGGCAGTAACGAGGTTTGTTCCTTCCGTTCGTTCCCTGGTGGCATGCGGGTTGTGCGTGTGTGTAGTCATGGGGTCAAGCCACGGTCTGCTCACCCTGTGCGTTGAGTTGCTTGAGTTCCTCTTCGCACGGTCGGATCCGTCTCCCTCCCGTAAGCCTTCAATAGGGGGGGTATCCTCCATTAGGGAGGGTCGGGGGGCTCGGTCCTCCCCGGTCTGATGGTTGTGGGGGGCCTCAGCGGGGTACATTTGTCGAGCTATGGCTCCCGCTCAGCTCCTGTTATGCAACTGATGCTGAGCGAAAGCCATAATGAAATAGAACGTAAGGTTATGTATATAACCAAGTTCTATGAATTATGGTGACGCTCAGCATCAGGACGCCGCTGCGGCCCTTGATCTTTCATTGTGGTGAAATTTGTTGGGAAGGAGATGAGTGTGTGGCCCCACCCCTGCTTATGTAGGCAGCAGATGGGGGTGTGGTCAGACAGATGTTGGTATGTAAAGGTACATTTTGAAATTTATTCAGTGCATATCCACTGAAGCGAGATATTATGCAACTGATGCTGAGCGTCACCATAATTCATAGAACTTGGTTATATACATAACCTTACATTAACCCTTTCACTACCACACTGCAGAAGGTTAAGCCTTTCACTACCACACTACAGAACGTTAACCCTTTCACTACCACTACCACAGAAGGTTAGCCCTTTCACTACCACACTACAGAAGGTTAACCCTTTCACTACCACACTACAGAAGGTTCTATGTCGTTAATGGCTTGCTCAGCACCTGTTCTGCACTGTACTTCACTTCGTGCACGAGCACTGAATAAAAAATTCCACCATGTACCTTTACATCCCAACATCCGTCTGACCACACCCCCTTCCGCTTACCTTCATAAGCAGGTGTGTGGTCACCTACTCGCCTCCTTCTTCACTTTCACCACAAGGAAGTGCCTTCGGTAGATCCCCACTTGACGAGGTTGTTAGCTGAAGAAAGTTGAGACGTGTTTACATTGTGCTTATTTTTTTCTTCTCTCATAAAATATTCGATAGAAAAATCTAAGTCATAATGTCTACTTCGGAGAGTCGCAGAGCCACTCTCCACCAGCGGTTCTCCATTTCCGCCTCCGTCGTGCGTTCTGGTGCGGGGCTGTTGCCTCTCTCGTGGTTGACAGCCACACCCGGTAGGCGTCCGATGGGTAGTTTGCCTCTCCAAGGAGCTGGTGCACCGGTGCCTTCGCCTCTGCGATGGCCTGGTCATGGCTCTGGTTCCTCTGCTTCCGGGGAATCGTCCGCTGTTGAGCGGCCGGTTCCTTTGGTTCCAGAGGATTTGAGACGCGAACTTTTTGCGTCTGCTCGCTCCCGTCGCAAGATGGTGGCTTGCAGACGCGAACGGCCTGGGTTTGGTGAATTGCTGGAGCTTAGTGAGGATGCGTCGGTCTCTACCTGCCCGATGGAAACAGAGGATTACATGGTAGAGGCAGACGGGTTCTTATTTGAAGGCCCGGTGGAGACATGTATCCCGCCCGTCCAGGTAACACTGGAGGGGGGTGAAATGTCTCCTTGAGGCGCCTTGTTTGAAGACGTCGGGGAAGACCCTCTGACTCGTCGGCAGGATGCCCTACTATCAGCCACATCGGAATGTGGCTCCTTGACCAGTCGTAGCCTGCTGCATGTGAGGGATGCGGGCTCGGTGGAGGAAAGTCTGCAGGGGGAACTGCAGGCTTTGTTTCCCGAGCTTATGGCGGTGGCGGCCGTTGCAAACGGCGTGCCGCTGCCGCAGCCACTGCCTGTTCCTGTCCCTGATGATCTAATAGGTCATCTCTGGCAGCGTCGCCCGGTGAGAGGGGTGGACGTTGTCTACTAATTTTTCCCCTCAATGGGGGCCTATGTTCGTCGGGGCCAGGTGGTGTCCCACATCATTGGCCTCACCCCCGCCTACGTACAAGTTACGCGGGTGGCGGGTTTGGTCGAAGGTATGAGAGAGGGCGTGCCACGGCTTGATAGGCCGATGGCCGCTCTCCTCTGTCCGGAGGTGGTGTGGGAGCCGTTACGCAAGCCGGTTCCTCAAGGGAAATCGGCGAGGCGGTTGGCTTATTGGAGCGACCAGTCATTCATCTCTGGAACACAATCTCTGGCTGCCGCGTCTAACGCCACGCAGCTGGCAAGATTCATATCCGGGATATTGACGGGCGGCATGGAGCTGAGTGATGTCCAACATGACCAGCTCACCCAGGCGGCAGGAGCTGTCCTGCATCTGACTCAGCTGCAGGCCATAGCCACTGGGAAAGTGCAAGCCCTGGCGACTCTAACCCAGCGCCACCTTTGGCTGGAGCAGGCCCGTGTGCCGGAGAAGAAGAGAGGCCCTCTTCTAATGGCCACCCTCTCCGATGCTGGACTGTTCGGGAAGGCCCTGCAGTTGATGACCTCGACGTGCAGAGAAATGCAGGAGGAGCGCTCCGTGCTTCAACCTCATTTTCCCCCTCCCGACATCGCTCGTGGAGTCAGACGGCTGCCACGTCGTCGAGCTTCCTCCGCCGTGACTGCTGCTGCTACCACCGCCACTGCTGGCCCTTCGAAGAAGGCCAGGAGGAGAGAGGGCGCCACCGCTGCAGCCGGCCCATCTGCGCCTGGAGGAGACGGTAGGGATCGCCGTGACCAGCCGCCGATTGTCTACCGTCCCTCCGGGGCTTCCCGGGGTGGCAAATCCCGAGCGGCTCGAGGCGGCAGGCGCCGCTAGGCCCAGTGACTTTTTTCCCCTGTGGTCCCCTCTGTTAATCCCCTCCCCGGCCTCTCATATAATTTAGTTCGAAAATAAAAAGTCCCCTCTAAAGGGGGACTGTATTTTTTGTTAACAAACTGTGTGTTTCTTCACCAAAACATATGATGAGGTTGCAAAGTGTGAATCTTCACTAGTATACATTGATAGAAGGGTTGCGTTCGTGTTATGAGCTTAAGCAAGGTCTGCAGCCTACACTCGGTTATAGAATGGTTTCTACCTCGGCCTGACACTTCACATGCAGGTAGAGGCTAGTTGTATGGTCTGTTGCTTACACAAGTAATGTTGAGCTACAACACTGTTGTGTTAGTTGCAGTAATGCTCATATACACACGTTCCACGGCCCAGCCGTTCGCTCTCTCTATCAGTGTTTTTCTATGTACAACATAGGATGCGGGTGTAGGATTCACACACACACGCGACTTGGTTTTGTTGTAAACCCTGTTCACAGTTATCTGTGGGTAGCGTGCATTGTATTAGCTTGCGCTATTTCATTAGCATTCTACCAAAGGTATCATATGCTACAGTTGTTATTGTGTGCAGGGGGAAGGGTTTGTGAGGGGGTGCCGAATAAACCCCTCCTTCCCTCTTCTGATTGGTCAGGGGGGTTTACTCATCTCCTGTTAGGCCAGTCGGGGCCAAGCCGTTAGGCGACTTGGCAGGGAGGGGGGGGGAAGGGTTGCCCTGACTCTGCTCCTATTAAAAACAGGCGTTGAGTGTTGGGTTTCCCCCCGTCATGGCATATGTCACTACGCACGTTGCTATGATGATGGCTTCCGTGAGTTGGATCTTTACGTACAATCTGTTGTGTCAAAGTGTCGGGATGGAGCGTAGGACTTACGGGTCCACTACGCTCGATTTTATGTGTAACTTGAGTCAGTTGGTCACATGACTCGTAGTTACCATGGCTTTTTTATTCTACGACTCACTTGGGAAGGCTCTCTGGGGAATTTCAGTCTGAAGTCCTCTGTGATAGGGGTGACTGGATGTAAAAATGTAAACTGTTTTTACCCTCTGCTGTGTAAAATGGGATTCATGTCTGTTGGTGCTTCCTTCTTTTTAATAAAAAGAGTTGGAGTATAGGAAGCGCCACACCCCTCTTGTCGTTTCCCCTGGGCGCCTTGGGGATTCACTGAAAGGTCTAAATAGCCTGTTCATTGATGTGGTTGTGTCCCGACGCACGTTTAGTGCTAGCTCGGGGTGTTCTGTTAAGGATCATGCGGGTAGCTAGTACGCCTTGGTTGCTTGTGGTTAAAACAGCGTTTTTATAAAGCAACTGGGATGGAGGTTTTTCCCTCTTCCGACAACCTGTTATTGGTTCTCGACGTATTCTCGTTCATATCTGGGGGATGATAACGGAATGGATCTGAACATATGTAGAGGGGTCTCACGCCCTTGGGGTGGGCCACCGAGCGCGGTTCACACCGGCCCGCCTGGGTGGCGCCCTCTTTTCATGTTTTAGATCAACATGCATATCTGCCCCTTCTCCTGGAGTAGGCATGTCGGCGTGGTTAGGGCACGGGACTGGTTCTGGTCACGCTGGTCCAGGTCAGTTAACCCGTTTGTCCGCCGGGGATGCAGATCTGCTGTTCTGGTACCCTGAGCGACTTGGGCTTTTTTCCAGGGGGGAAAAAGGCCGGGTCGGCCCGGGGCGTCACAAGGTTAGGCGTTATAGAGACCCTTGTTGGGTACTTTGTACCTGGCACTATCATAAGGGGCTGGTTCTCTTTTCCGCACCTCTCTCACGCATGGCGGAGAGGGGGCTGTTGGGGTGGTCTTCTGGACCTCCTCTGGTAACCCTGTGTGCTTCCCGGGCCGCCGGGCCCGGTCCGAAGTAAAGTTTTGTTGATACCATAGACCTGGGATAACCCTTTTTTCTTGAGGGGTTATAGGAACAACCACCGCATTTGGTAACGACAGGGTGGTTGGTTCCCTGGTGTGTTGTAGCAGAGTCAACTCCCGGGTTACCCGGTTGAGTGTGCCCCTGCACGTTCATGACGTCTGCCAATCGTGTCAGCCTTCTCTGCCTCGACCCCTCTGGGTGGTTTTTTTTTAATGGAGGCTTCATCATGGTGATCAACAACGCCAGCGTCCGCCCCTTCCGCCGGGAGGGCTGTTTTCCAGCTGACTCCTTTGGCGCCTGTCTCGTCCGCAGTGCTCCAGGCTCAGGTTACAGCCTGTTGCCTGGTTTCCCCGGTACGCTGCCTGCTTCCGTTGGTTAACCTTTTGAGTGCTTACGGCCATGCTGACTGCCTGTTCTACAGGGTCAGTATACCGGGCGGTGTGCTATTGGGAGGTAAGGGCCCGCTCTTGGAGGGGCCTTATCCGAATACGCTGGCGATGTGGGGGGCGGTGTCACTAAGTGACCACCTGGTGGGGTCTTGATGCCTGGCGTCATTGACCTCTCCGGGCCCCCTTTTTCCAGGGGATCTAGTCCCTTCAGTGGGTCTGGGTCTTCCTTCGCGCTCCGCTGCTACGGCCTTGCCACGGGGTTGGGTTTGCTCTTGACCCCGTGATTTTGGGGGCAGTAACGTGGTTGTTCCCTCATTCGTTCCCGGGTGGCATGCGGGTTGTGTGTGTGTGTAGTCGTGGGGTCAAGCCATGGTCTGCTCCCCCTGTGCGTTGGGTTGCTTGAGTGCCTCTTTGCACGGTTGGAGCCGTCGCCCTCCCGTGAACCTCCAATAGGGGGGGTATCCTCCATTAGGGAGGGTCGGGGGGGCTCGGTCCTCCCCGGTCTGATGGTTGTGGGGGGCCTCAGCGGGGTACATTGGTCGGGCTATGGCTCCCGCTCAGCCCCTGTTGCAGAACAGGTGCTGAGCAAGCCATTAACGACATAGAACGAAGGGTTATGTATATAACCCAGTTCTATGAGTTAAATGGTGCGCTCAGCACCTGGACGCCGCTGCGGCCCTTGATCTCGCCTTGTGGTGAAAGTTTGGGAAGGAGGCGAGTAGGTGACCACACACCTGCTTATGAAGGTAAGCGGAAGGGGGCGTGGTCAGACGGATGTTGGGATGTAAAGGTACATGGTGGAATTTTTTATTCAGTGCTCGTGCACGAAGTGAAGTACAGTGCAGAACAGGTGCTGAGCGCACCATTTAACTCATAGAACTGGGTTATATACATAACCCTTCGTTAACCTTTCACTACCACACTACAGAAGGTTAACCTTTCACTACCACACTACAGAAGGTTAACCTTTCACTACCACACTACAGAAGGTTAACCTTTCACTACCACACTACAGAAGGTTAACCCTTTCACTACCACACTACACCCTTTCACTACCACACTACAGAACGTTAACCCTTTCACTACCACACTACATAACGTTAACCCTTTCACTACCACACTACAGAAGGTTAACCCTTTCACTACCACACTACAGAAGGTTAACCTGTCACTACCACGCTACAGAAGGTTAACCCTTTCACTACCACGCTACAGAATGTTAACCCTTTCACTACCACACTACAGAACATTAACCCTTTCACTACCACACTACAGAAGGTTAGCCCTTTCACTACCACACTACAGAAGGTTAACCCTTTCACTACCACACTACAGAAGGTTAACCCTTTCACTACCACACTACAGAACGTTAACCCTTTCACTACCACACTACAGAATGTTTGCCCTTTCACTACCACACTACAGAAGGTTAACCCTTTCACTACCACACTACAGAAGGTTAACCCTTTCACTGCCAGACTACATAACGTTAACCCTTTCACTACCACACTACAGAAGGTTAACCCTTTCACTGCTACACTACAGAACGTTAACCCTTTCACTACCACACTACAGAAGGTTAACCTTTCACTACCACATTACAGAAGGTTAACCCTTTCACTACCTACACTACAAAGGGTTAACGCTCTCTCACTACCCCACTACAGAAGGTTAACCCTTTCACTACCACACTACAGAAGGTTAACCCTTTACTACCACACTACAGAGGTTTAACCCTTTCACTACCACACTACAGATGGCAAACTCTTTCACTACCACACTACAGACGGTTACCCATCTGTAGTGCGGTAGTGAAAGGGTTAACCTTCTGTAGCGTGGTCGTTAGCAGATTTGAAGACTACACAAAGTTACCAAACGGACTGCAGTAGTACGTCCTTGTATCTAGCCCTTGTTAGAGTACTGGAACAGAGGTCTGGATGATTGGTACTTCTGTTTGAACAAGGATTTGACAAAGTTACCAAATGGATTGCAGTAGTGCGTCCTTGTATCTAGCCCTTGTTAAAGTACTGGAACAGAGGTCTGGATGATTGGTACTTCTGTTTGAACAAGGATTCGTCATTCACCGGATCTCGTCGTTACTCTACTCTGCGGTGTTCAGAGGATGTTTGACATACTGTACCTCCCCCCCCCCCCCCACCCCCCTGTGCGAGGATGAAATAAACTATTAAGATATGCACTTTGCTATGTAGACGTACTATAAAATATTTATTGCGTCATTAATTTTGATGGAGCCCGTGAACTAAAGAGCGCCATTAGAATGCTTATTATTGTGTCCTCGTTAATATGTTGTCAGAGGGACTATCCGCTCGGCGACGGCTAGCCTCGTTATTCAGAGCCGCAATCTTCCTGCAGTACGATGCCCCACGGCGCCGCAGAGAGATCCATCGCGGAGATTGTTGTGTTTTAAGTGTTTATGAGGCCGTACAGGCCGCGGCGCGCGCGCGCCCACTGCGGTACAGCGGCTTGTCCCCCGCTCTTTTCAGGGGACGTATGAACCCCGCAAGGATCATTATCTGGTTCTCCTCTGAGCTCACGAGGACCTCAGGTGGAAAAAACAAACAAGGTACATTGTATTTCACCAGGTAAGAAGCTTGAGCTCTTAACACCTGACATGAAACGACAACCATCTTAAAGTCGAGAACAACCATACAGGACAGTAAATTCATTCATTCATTCATTTTATTTTGTTTCGTACATGGAGGTACAGTTCATCTTTGCACAATATCACCAACATCTTTTATTTTTTCAACATGATACACCCATGGCCGAAAAGGAGCAGGATGAAGAAAACGTTGAAAAATGTTTCCTGCCCCCTTCCAAACTTCATATTTAGTTTAACATAATGGTCAGCTCAAGTGCACCTTACAGCTTCATACCATAATAATAATAATAATAATAATAATAATAATAATAATAATAATAATAATAATAATAATAATAATAATAATAATAATAATAATAATAATAATAATAATAATAATAATAATAATAATCATTACCATAATTATGATAACAATAATAATAATAATATGACCATGAATAATAATAACAATAATAACGGTACAAATAATAATAATTATTGGGGATGCTCGATATTGGCTTTTTTACCGATACCGATATACCGATATTGTCCAACTCTTAATTTCCGATACCGATATCAACCGATATCACATTTTAATGCCGATATCTGCCGATAATATCGGTAGGCCGATAATATCGGACATCCCTAATAATAATAATATTGCTAGATACCAATACAAAATAATAAAAAAAAAAAAAAACCTGCGGCACGAGCCTCAGATGCATGGAAAAGAGAAAAAAATTATAATAAAATAAAATCACATACAGAGAAATGTATACCTGCTGTTCATTATGTTCTCATTGTTCTGTCTTTAAAAGTATTTTTTAATCAAGCTACGCGGAGCGCAGTCAGTCAGTAGCCTACACCCCGTATATTCCGATAACGCTATATAAACCATGCTGCATTCATTCTGAGAGAAAGATCTATTATTCCAAATGCTATTTATAGGGTTTTGACCATAATTACACTACTGTTGCTATTTTACAATGAACTATAATGAACTACGGTTCGTACAGAACATGCCAGTGTTATTATGCACAGAAGCTCATTTCCTTGTTGTAATAATATATTCTACCACTGGGCGTCAGCTAAGTGTGCTCTGACCTGTGCGTAGACGTAAGCACGGAGTCAAGTTCAAGTTGAAATTGATGAATCCCACTCTTTGCTTAGAAATGATCGTACGCACAGGGTAAGCACAAATCTGTGCGTAGAACACGTTGATGAATGAGGGCCCTGGAGTTTAAGAGATTTTTGAAGTCCATTCCAGGTAAACGGAGCAGAGTACACAAAAGCCCTCTTCCCAAACTCAGTGCGAACTCGTGTTCATCTTAGGCTGCGCCGTTTTCAGGGATGTAGTGTCCTGGTCCAGGATAGGTCGACTACGGATCTGGGACCTTTTGTTCACGCCCACTTTTTGTTTTGTTTATGAACAAATGTGTTGTGGGCGTATAGTTGTGTACGGTTAAGTATTCTTAGCTATTTCACGTAGTTTGATTATTTATATTGGAGCTTGTCTTGTGTGTCCCAAGCCTCTAGTCCTTTGTCATGTTTACTTGTAATATTATATGTTATGATTATGATGTAAGTATTATGTCTGTGTGTGTACTAGTCCTTTGTCTGCCGATCAGCACCTCCTGGTGGTCCCCAGGTCCAGGCTTAAAACAAGGGGTGATCGAGCCTTCCAGGTGACAGCACCAAGGCTCTGGAATGCTCTCCCCCTGGACCTGCGAATTGCCCCCTCTGAGAACTCTTTTAAAAAACAATTAAAAACGCATTTGTTCAGACAGGCTTTTGGTCATGCATAGGCACTTTTTTTCATGTCCTCACTGTTTTATAGTTTTTGTTTTAATTAGTGACTCATGATTTTATCCAAATTCTTTTATTCTACTTTTTCTATCTGGTTTCACTGTTTTTAACTGCTGCATTATAGTGGTGGGTGATTTCAATAGCGCCAATCTGAGAAAGGTCTTGCCTGACTTCTATCAGCATGTGACTTGTAACACCAGAGGCGGTAACATCCTAGATCACTGTTACACGCAATTCAAGGGTGGATACAAGGCTCATTCTGCTAGTGGCTTTGGGAAGTCTGATCATGCGGCCATATTGCTTTCTCCAAAGTACAAACAGAGAATCAAAAGCACTCCTGTAGTCTCGCGAGAGGTGCAGAAATGGGATTTGACGTCAGAGGAGACGCTCCAGGCTGCGTTTGACTGCACAGACTGGAGCGTGTTCCGCGACACAGATAACATTCATGTCTACACGGAGACAGTGCTGGACTATGTTCGTACTTTGGTGGAAGAAACAATCCCCACTACCACAATGAGAGTTTACCCAAATCAAAAACCCTGGGTAGACAAATCCGTCCGTGAAGCTCTGAGAGCGCGCACCAAAGCATACAACGACGGCCTAGTGGCAGGCAACATGAATGACCACAAGGTGGCGCGATACAACGTAAGGAGGACAGTGACAGAGGCCAAACGGCGCTACAAGGATAAAATTTAACTCCAGTTTGAACAGGCTGACTCTAGAGCTATGTGGCAGGGGCTCAAAACGATGACAGACTACAAAGGCGCCTCCCTCAAACTGAACAGTGACATCTCCTTAGCAAATGACCTCAATACCTTCTATGCGAGGTTTGATGCTGGTAATAACAACACCAGCCCACAAGCCACGGCAATGGGGGGGGGGGGGGTCTGCTGCTGATGGAGACTCAGTGTTCAGGGTAACAGAGCATGAGGTGAGGCGGACCTTTAAAAAAGTGAATATCAGGAAGGCAGCAGGTCCGGACGGCATCCCCGGCCTCGTCCTAAAAGTCTGTGCTGACCAACTGGCCCCGGTATTCACTGACATATTTAACCTGTCCTTAGAACAGGCTGTCATCCCCACCTGCCTGAAGAAGTCCACTATTATCCCTGTACCCAAAAAATCCAAGCCTGCTTGCCTCAACGACTACCGCCCTGTAGCTCTCACCTCCATAGCCATGAAGTGCTTTGAGAAGCTAGTAAAGGGCTACATCTGCTCCTCCCTCCCCATTAACATGGACCCCCTGCAATTTGCATACCGCGCCAACAGGTCCACGGAGGACGCCATAGCCCATGTGCTGCACACAGCAGCATCACACCTGGACAAGAGGCAGGGGAACTATGTGAGAATGCTATTCATCGACTACAGCTCGGCATTCAATACCATAGTCCACTCCATACTCATAGCCAAGCTCAGGGACCTGGGCTTGAACTATGACCTCTGCCAGTGGGTCTTGGACTTCCTGACGGGCAGACCCCAGGTGGTGAGAGCAGGCAACTGCACCTCCTCATCCATCACCCTCAACACAGGGGCCCCCCAGGGCTGTGTTCTGAGTCCCCTCCTCTACTCCCTGTACACACACGACTGTGTGGCTCAGCGGAGTAGCAATACAATCATCAAATTTGCTGACGACATAGTGGTGGTGGGCCTGATCTCTGCCAACGACGAGAGGGCCTACCTGGAAGAGGTCAAGGTCCTGGCGGGATGGTGCCAGGAAAACAGCCTCTCCCTGAACGTCAGCAAAACAAAGGAGATGATTGTGGACTTCAGGAGGTCGGGGGTCAAGGACTACAGCCCCCTCAGCATCGACGGGGCACCGGTTGAGAGAGTCAACAGCTTTAAGTACCTCGGAGCCCACATATCCGAGGACTTGACATGGACCACACACATTGACAGTGTTGTGAAGAAGGCATGACAACGCCTCTACTTCCTCTGGCGCCTAAGGAAGTTCCAAGTCAGTCAGAAGATCCTTAAGAACGTCTACTCATGTACAATAGAGAGCATCCTGACTGGCAACATCACCTCCTGGTTTGGGAATAGCACTGCACAAGACCGAAGCAGACTACAAAGAGTGACACGTTCAGCCCAACGCACAATTGGAGGGGGGCTCCCCACCCTCCAGAACATTTACAACAAGCGTTGCAGGGGCAAGGCTAAGAGAATCATTAAGGACTCCAGTCACCCGAACAACTGCCTCTTTGAACTGCTGCGGTCAGGCAAGCGATACCGGAGTCTCAAGGCGAGCACAGAAAGACTCAGAAGAAGCTTCTATCCCCAGGCCATCAGGCTGCTAAACGAACAATGAACACTACACAACAACAACCATCAAACGCACATAGCACACACATCCACACGCACACACTCACTTTAAACAAACACACTGTAGCACCCACTCCACACACTTTATAGCACACACTCACTTTAAACAAACACACTGTAGCACCCACTCCCCACACTTTATATTTATTGATGAAGGATTGCACTACAACTCGTACACCTTACTGTAAATTGTACCTAAATTGTACCTCATCCCATTTCTGCTTTGCACTATATAGTACTGTACATTAGTACACTGCATAGTATTGTATATTATATGGTAACTCAGTTACGTCTATTCTGCATCGAACATTGTACATATGTCTATACTGAACACTGTGACCTCATTTTCTACTTCTAAATTACATGCTATACTATGTTATTTGATACTATCTTGTCTAGCAGTCTCTGGAGCGTAACAGTAAGAAGCATTTTGTATGAAAGTATTCTGTACTTCTGTATGACAACTATTAAAGAAACTTGGAACTTGAAACTTGAAACTTGTTGTTGTTGTCATTTATTTCTGATTTTGTTTTTATTGTGTTTTTATATTAAGCTGTAGTGTAAAGCACCCTGTGCATTCGTGCTGTGAAGGGTGCTATATAAATAAAGGTCATTCATTCATTCATTCATTCATTCATTCATTCATTCATTCATTCATTCATTCATTCATTGTCCTGTTTACTTGTAATATTATATGTTATGATTATGTGTGTGTGTGTGTACTAGTCCTTTGTTATGTTTACTTGTAATGTTAGGATGTAAGTATTATGTCTGTGTGTGTACTAGTCCTTTGTCCTGTTTACTTGTAATATTATATGTTATGATGTAAGTATTATGTGTGTGTGTGTGTACTAGTCCTTTGTTATGTTTACTTGTAATGTTAGGATGTAAGTATTATGTCTGTGTGTGTACTAGTCCTTTGTTATGTTTACTTGTAATGTTAGGATGTAAGTATTATGGCTGTGTAGGGCTGAACGATTAATCGATTTTAAATCGAAATCGTGATTTGGAATGATGCAATTAGCAAATCGAAAAGAAAAACAAATCGCAAAATACTTTTCTTTTTAAAATTTTATTTTTTATTTTTTGTATTTAACCAGGACGTTTGGGAGAGGGAGGTAAGGGGTTTTAGATTGTTTGTTGTGAAGTTTAGACTTCAGAGAGGGAGAGTAAAGTACAGAAAAAAAGGTACCGTTGGGTACCGGTATCGATTCCCAGGTAAAAAGAAACATTTTCAGGCTCGGTGTCCCGAACAGACCCACCGCGTAGGCCAGATGCAAGCCGCATTTTACAATAAACCTATGTGGGGCTGTTTACATTTTTTTTTATTATAATTGCACATTTTATCGCATTCGCAATATCTGTCAGAAAAATCACAATTAGATTATTTCCCAAAATCGTGCAGTCCTATGGCTGTGTGTGTACTAGTCCTTTGTCCTGTTTACTTGTTATATGTTATGATGTGTGGTCCTGAGGGCAGCGAGTTGACTTGTCTGCGTTTGTGTTTAGGAACGTACCTTTATTCTGAAGGGTGTGTGTTGTGTTTAGGAACGTGCCTTTATTCTGAAGGGTGTGTGTTGTGTTTAGGTGGACACCATGGAGATGATGCGTCACCCTGAGGAGACCACCAACATGAGGAGACAGACGGTGGCCTCCTACTTCCGCGTACGTATCTATTCTATCAATACCATGTACAGTATGTATCTATTAAATTAGATTAGATTCAAATGTATTGTCATCATACAGCACAAGTACAGTACAACGAAAAGAGGGTTGACGTCCAACCAGAGTGCAAATGTAACAGTAAAGTGCAACAGTAATATACAATGTACAGGTGATTCAACTGGGTATAACATATATATATATATATATATGTGTTATACCCAGTTGAATATATATTATATATATATAAATTAGTAGTACTACTGAGTAATAGTGCTAATCAGATGTATTAGGGTTGAGCCCAAACGTTCGAACGTTCGAACCTTCATTACGTTGGTTTGTTTGTTACGTTGGCATTAGAATTCTTAAATCAACATTTGAATTTCTTTTGTTTTATAAAAAAATACGATTTATTTTATTTATTTTTTAAAATATTTTTTTCTATTAATTCTGTTTAAACCAATGGGGTTTTTCTTCACAGTTGCAGATAATAAAGATTAGGCTACACTCATATTATAGTATTAAAAAATACTGATGAGTTATATTCATTTAAGAAAGTTGATTTAATTGATTTAGTTGGGCTGGGGCTTCTCCCTGGGCTGGGTTTGGAAAGTTGATTTAATAAATAAATAAAAAATACAAATTTAATCAGATTAATCACTTTATTCAAATTGAGGATTTAGTTTGAGGATATTTAAAAAAAAATATATATATATATATTTTAATAAAAAAAAATGTTTTATTAAAAACGAAGGTTCGAACGTCCGTTCGAAAAACCCTGACGAAGTTCGAATCCCAAAAACAGGCTTCGGGGACAGCCTTAGTATGTACAGAGTTGTAGTATTAATATGTAAGGGATATGTACAGATATTAGGGGTGTAACGGTACACGTATCTGTACCGAACCGTTTCATTACTGGACCTTTGGTTCAGTACGGCTGTGTACCGAATGATTGCAACGGTACGTTAACCACTAACGAACGCACGTGCAGAATATCTTTTTTGCATGCAGAATTTTATTCAAAACTCCAAGTTCACCCCTTCCCAAAATATAATTTGCACAAAGGGCCGGGTGTTCGTTCAACCCACACACAACACTGTGAGAGATGACCTGTAATTTAGCATAGCCTCATAGTGTGGCGAACACACACACACACGCACACACACATGTACACACACACCCTCTCTCTCTCAGTGCGTTGAGAAGGGGCTGTCTCTCGGAGATCAAAGGAATGATATGAAACGGGACTTGCATGACGCTTTTTTCTCTATTCAATAACGTTTTAGCCTGAGGGATCATTTACAATAAAGTGCTAAAACAAAGTAGGCTACTTACAATATTGACGCTAGAACTCCCAAAATAGCGTTAGCATAAAAAAGAAGGTATGCCAGCTGTAGTTTACATAGCTTGCATAAAACTGTCTCGAGGTTCCACAGTATTTCCAACCGGGGCTTGAGACGCTCAGAGTGCAAATCAATGTCTTTGCGACCGATGGTCGCGGTTGTTGTTGTTCATTAAACTTGCACGTTGTTCAGCTCAATGACGTCGCGTGTCTCCATGCAGCGCATTCAGGCCCACGCCCACCGGGGGCTTTTTAATTTTAATAAAAAAAATTTACAAGTCAATTATTAATTTCAATATAGAATATACGTTGACAGCCCTACAAAGTACAATTAGTTACTGCACACTACATCACCCCTGAGTGGAAAAGCCAAACTTTACCCCACTGTACGGAAAACCCATACCGAACCGTGACTTCAAAACCGAGGTACGTACCGAACCGTGGTTTTTGTGTACCGTTACACCCCTAACAGATATAGATATAATATCTACATATATGTACAAATTATTATATGTACAGACAGATAGATATATGGTTAGAATAAATATATATATGCGGTATATAAAGCATTAATTGTACATGCTATCATACAGAGTTATATGGGTATAAGGAGGTAGTTTACCAATAAGGGCATCAAAATGCATCGATTCTAATGTGACGATTCAACTGCATCGATTTGAAAGTGTTAGAATCGATTATAATCTAAATTAATCGAAATTAATTAAAAAAAATGTAATGTTCTTTTTAAATATTATAATTTTTTTTTTACCTATAGTCCATTCATGCTGAGTGAATCAGTTCCCCCAGCCACATTTGTGTATTCAATTTTTTTTGGGGGGGAATTAATTGATAGAAAATTTATCGAATCGAATCGTGTTCAAATGAAGAGATTTCATGATGCATTGAATCGTTGCCTGAAGAATCGTAATCGAATGTAATCGTTGTGAGGTCGCATCGTTACACCCAGTGGCGTCGTTTCAGTAAAAGGCAAGGTATGGCGAGGAGGGGGGGGGGGGGATTTTTTTTGTCAAATCAGTTGTGCAATAGTCACTTTTGGTGAGTTGTTTCTATACAATTCAGTTATATGTCATTTAGGTATGACACAGGCCTATACAAGCATTTTTAGTATAGAAATGTGTCAACAGACTAAAGCAGGGAACCACAATATTTTGCATACGAATTATGCAGAATGTAATATCATAACTGTCTATTACTTTTCTTGCAATTGAGCCAATTTTCCTTAGGTACGGTTTTGAGGTGTGTGTTCAACAGAATGTAGTATCAAAAACACATTCACAAAAAGTATGGGTTACTGAATGCTGAACTGCACTGTTATAATCACTACGCCAGACCTTACCTGTGTCCCTGTATCACTTGTCTCTGCTGCCCTTTGATTAAAAAACTTCCCTATGTCCATTTTCCTTTTTTTGGGGCATATTTCAGTTAGTCACAGTAAAAGTCACCTAGTAAAAGTGAGATAATTGACAATATCAAAACATGCTAGGGCTGTACCGAATAGTTCGAAGCTTCGTTCATAATGTTGACATTCGAATTCTAAATCAACATAAAGAATTGTTAAAAAAAAGAAAAAGTGACGAGAGTGACGGTCAGAGTCCAGGGGTTTATTAAGGGTTGAGGCCGCGCAGCAGGCCTATAAATCACATCACCATAGTCCAGGACTGATAAGAAAACTGCTTCGACAAGTTAAAAATGAAGCAACAACAACAACAACAACTGGTCACTAAGATATCTCCAACGGCTTTACGAGCTGAAGAGAAGCACGGATGATCTTAATTTGAACCAGAAGCTACGGACGACGGCCTTGGAGGAATCAGATCCAGACCGGTGGACACTCCCTGGCTCCGCGCAAACACACACATGTCTTCATTTATTTCATTTACCGTTGGATGGATTGATGGCTTTTGCTGCAACAAACACGTCAGACCGGTGATTCTCGTGTCGGCCGACATTATCTGTATGAAATAATACCACGGCATCATGAGTCGTTAAGATTCCGGGGGTTAATAAAGGTTGTGTAAAAAAAGGTGATCGTCTCCATGCGTTACTACACACACGAGCCCCGAGGGGGAACGTGATTGTCCAGCCGGAATGTGCCGGTCAATGCCAGATTAAGACTTCAGAGGCCCCTGGGCCAGATTCTTGTGGAGGCCCCCCCACATTTTTTTTTCGTATCTCTTTTATTTTTTTTACTAGTGTGTAGTGGAGGCCCCTAGTCGCGTTATTTCTAAACCTAGCCGCATTTCTGGCAAGACGCTCTCTGATTGGCCGACGCCTGTTTCTACACTGGCTAAGCTTAGGCACTCTTTCGAAGTTGGTTACGGTTAGAGTTTGTCTTAGAGCATGGCGATAGAACGCCAGGTAGTTTGCAGGCTGTTCGACGCGGAAATTGGCAAAGACACAGCTCGTCACGCGATTGGGCAAACATGTCAGTGGCCAATCAGAGAGCGTCAGTCAGTGCCAATCAGAGAGCGTCTGCCAGAAATGCGGCTAGGTTTAGAAATAACGCCCCCTAGTCACTAGGGGGAGCTCGATGATTTCCGCTATCAGCACCGGCGGGTCTCTGCTCTCTGTCATGAATAATGATCCCAATCTTCTTTATTCGTGTCGGGGCTGTGTCTATTCTTTTACCAACGGATTTCCAGTTCCGCGTTCGCGTTCTGCGATCTGATTGGCCACTGACGTTTCTTAGGCGACTCTTTTGAAGTTGGTTAAGGTTAGAGTATGGAATCAGGGCTGGTGTTCTATCGCCCTGCTCTAAGACAAACTCTAACCTTAACCAACTTCGAAAGAGTGCCTAAGCTTAACCGGTGAAAGAAAGAGGCGTCACACGATTGGCGCTACCAGAAACGTCAGTGGCCAATCAGAGCGCAGAATGCGAACGCGGAACTGGAAATCCGTTGGTAAAAGTATTCAGGCGTCTGGGCTGGGATGTGGAGATGCAAGTTTTGACTTTTTATTGCTGTTTTTACCTCAAACGGAAAACCTCAAACTCTTATGAAGAGGAGAAAAAATACTCAAGATTAGCCACTTGCAGACAGCATATTTTAAATATTTTAGTTGATGAAATATGTTGTGGGACTTGTACAGCACTTTGTTCAACTCTGTCAGTGCTGTACAGTTTAAACCTTTTTAAATCTTAGACAAACGAAACACTTTGTTTTCATGAAATATTGCAAGCCGTCATTTGAGGCTTTATAAAAGCAGCACAATGAACACAAATCTGTCAGTGCCGAATCCGACCTCATCTTAAATAACAAACAGCATTGCTTGTTGTAGTTAACAAAGAGAGGCAGAGTTGATTTTGCAAAAAAAAATATAAAAATAAAAAGATATATAATTTTTTTTCATTTAATTTATTTTTTTATATATTCGAATTTTATTTTCATATTCAAATCCCATGCCCATCTAACGAAGCTTCGAAGTATTTAAGACAGCCCTAGCTGCGACTGTACTAATTTATATATTTTATACCCAGTTTAATCACCTGTACATTGTATATTGCTGTTGCACTTGCATGGTTGCCTCCGTCATCCGTGTGTGAGTGAATGGGTGAATGTGTGGAACAAAATTGTAAAGCGCTTTGGATGAAAGCTGCTATATAAATGCACCATTTACCATTTTATTTTACCATTTAAAACAAGATTCTCTGCACTTACTGTATATATATGACGAGCAGGTGCTCAGGAAGGCGTCATCGATTAGAGCGGACAGCTCTCACCCCCTAAATCCGGAGTATCAATTATTGCCTTCCGGCCAACGTTTTGGAGACCCCTGCAGCTAAAAACAATAGATACAAATTCTCATTTATACCTACCTCCATTCGGGCCATCAATGAAGGAGGCAGGAGAGGGCGGCTTTGAGGCGGGTGGGTGGGTGGGTGGGGGGATGGTTGTGGTTGCTTGTTTGACGGTTATGATCTGATCCTGCGACCATGTACTGTACATGTCTGTCTGTGTTTTTCTTGTTATGTATGTTTGCTGTGTTTTTTTGGAGCTCCTATTTATCTGCTGTAACATGAACTGCCCAGTTTGGGAGATACTAATAAACTTGACCTTGACCTTGACCTTAGGCTAAAGCATTTATTACCACCCAATGCCCTGCCATGTCCTCTGTAGCTAACTAGCTGTCTGGCTGTCTGGCTCTCTGGCTGTCTGGCTGTCTGATTGTCTGGCTCTCTGGCTGTCTGGCTGTCTGATTGTCTGGCTGTCTGGCTGTCTGATTGTCTGGCTGTCTGGCTGTCTGATTGTCTGGCTGTCTGGCTGTCTGGCTGTCTGGCTCTCTGGCTCTCTGGCTGTCTGGCTGTCTGGCTCTCTGGCTGTCTGGCTCTCTGGCTATCTGGCTGTCTGATTGTCTGGCTGTCTGATTGTCTGATTGTCTCCCTGCCATGTCCTCCGTAACTAACTAACTGTCTGTCTGTCTGGCTGTCTCCCCCTCCCCCTCTGCAGTACTCTCTGATGGACCTGCTGTCTAAGATGGTGGTGGGGCAGCCCCACTTCGTGCGCTGCATCAAGCCCAACGACGACCGGCAGGCGCTGCGCTTCAACCAGGAGCGCGTCCTGCTGCAGCTGCGCTACACCGGGATCCTGGAGACCGTCAGCATCCGGAGGCAGGGCTTCTCCCACCGCATCCTGTTCGAGGAGTTCATCAACAGGTGAGTCAGGGCTTCTCTCATCACTTCCTGTTAGAAGAGTTCGTCAACAGGTGAGGCAGGGCTTCTCTCATAACTTCCTGTTCGAGGAGTTCATCAACAGGTGAGGCAGGGCTTCTCTCATCACTTCCTGTTCGAGGAGTTCATCAACAGGTGAGGCAGTGCTTCTCCCACCGCATCCTGTTCGAGGTAGGGCTGGGCGATTAATCGATTTAATCGATTAATTCGAATTCATGATTTAGGACGATTTTTGAAAATGAAAATAGATTTCCAAAAATAAAATGCTGGCCTATATTTATGTCTTTCTACTATCACCCTGCCCATACCTGTACCTCCCCTCCCCCCTCCCGCATGCTGCTATGATGCCCGGATTTCCCCCCAAGGAGATCAATAAAGGAACATCTCATCTTATCTTATCTATTCATGTTAAGGGGGGGAAAAGTAAAGTAAAGGTATCGCCGGTTTGTTGACCTCCTTCAGCTTCGGGGGCGGAGATGTTTGACGGTGGAAAAAAACATCGTCCAACTCTCTTGCGTAGGATACGGATTAACAGGTACACCGACGATGGGTTTCCCGGCCCCTGCACGCGCGCGCTCTCCCGTCGAGTCTGACACAACCCCAGAGATGGAGCAGAACATGAGGCCCGCGCTCCACATCACACAGAAACACAGCTTCCTTAATGAGACGGGGGGAAGAACTTGAGTGGAGCAAGGAGCTGACTAATTGGCAGTCATTAGTGATGGAGGAACGCTGCGGCCCTACCACTCTCTTAACTGGCTGCACTCTCTCTCGTCTCTCTCTCTCCTGTCTCTCTCCCGTCTCTCTCTTGTCTCTCTCTGTCTCTCTCCTGTCTCTCTCTCTTGTCTCTGTCTCTCTCTCATCTCTCTCACATCTTTCTCTCATCTCTCTTGTCTCTCTCTCATCTCTATCCCGTCTTTCTCTCATCTCTCTTTCATCTCTCTCATCTCTCTCCCGTCTCTCTCTCGTCTCTGTCCCGTCTCTCTCTCGTCTCTCTCTCCCGTCTCTCTCTCCTGTCTCTCTCTCGTCTCTCTCCCGTCTCTCTTTTTCTCTGTCTCTCTCTTGTCTCTCTCTCGTCTCTCTCCCGTCTCTCTCCCATCTCTCTCCCGTCTCTCTCTCGTCTCTCTCTCGTCTCTCTCTCCCGTCTCTCTCCCGTCTCTCTCTCTCTCGTCTCTCTCTCTTGGATCGGAGGAAGTCGAGGAGGAACTGTGATTATATACAGGGTGATACATTTGAATGGAGTTCCCTTTTTACTCTTCATGAAGGGGTTGGTTCTTGTTGCTCGCTGTCGGTAGTGTCCTTGTCCCCTGTGGGATCACAGTGTGACAGAACTAGAACCGTGCTTTAATCAGGCGCTACGTTGTTTAAGATTAGATTCACATTTTTGGTCTGGAGGAGCACTGGGATTTGAGAAATCAAAAAGAGTTTGTACATAAAACATTAATCCAATCCAATCCAACTTTATTTGTATAGCACATTTAAAAACAACATGGTTGACCAAAGTGCTTCACAGTAAAACCATAATATAGTAAAACAAAAAAACACAAACACAATACAGAGTACACAGAACTACAAACAAAATTACAGCAGACTACAAGACTACATTTTTTTTTAAAGCTAGGGAGAACAAATGTGTTTTAAGATGGGACTTAAACACTGGGAGCGTTGGGGCTAGCCTAATGGGGGGGGGGGGGGGGGCAACTCGTTCCACAATTTGGGGGCTGCAACCGCAAATGCACGGTCTCCCCTTTTTTTAGCCTGGATTTAGGGACAACCAGGAGGGACTGACCCTAGAGACCGTGATGGGGTGCAGGGGTGCAGGATCTCGGTGAGGTAGGGTGGGCCCAGACCATTCATTGCTTTATAAGTAGGGTTGTTCGATATTGGCTTTTTTACCGATATCCGATATAACGATATTGTCCAACTCTTAATTTCCTATACCAATATCAACCGATACCGATATATGCAGGTTTGGCATCCAACCAGAGTGCAAATGTAACAGTAAAGTACAGTAGTAATAAACAATGTACAGGTGATGAAACTGGGTATGAAATACAAATTACATTTTTTTTTATCCTATTTGCGTGCAACAATGCGGTCGCCAATCAGGCACTTTTGCAACTAACTGTCTCTCAATATTAGATTCGATTATATTCAAATGTATTGTCATCATACAGCACAAGTAGTTTGGCGTCCAACCAGAGTGCAAATGTAGCAGTAAAGTGAGATAGTAATATACAATGTACAGGTGATTAAACTGGGTACAAAATATATATATTATATAAATATTTATAAATTAGTACTACTGGGTAATAGCACTAATCAGATGTATGTACAGAGTTGTAGTATTAATATGTACAGTGATGCAGGTATAAAGACAGTATGGTAGTAAGTCATACTGACCAGCAGCGTAACTAGTAAGAGTAGGTAAGGGATATGTACAGATATAGATATAGTAGATATGTACAGACAGATTGTTATGGTTTGAAACCGACCCCAATAGCACAACACAAGACAGGTATGAGAGTTAGCCAAAAACAGGGCATTATTTATTTAATACAAAAAAAAGCGGCACTCAGCCTTTAAGGGGGTAAAAACATCAAACGTCCATGAACACAAAAAAGGCGGCACTGTGCCTTTAACGGGCGAACAGGCTGGGAAAAAGTAACGGGGATCCTCTTCGTCCCTACAACCGAGTAGGGCTCTGCGGCTCGCGTGTTGCTTTATGACAGGTCATGAGTGCAAGAATGTGACAATTTGACCATGTGACCGCGGCAACGCGGGAGAGCGGCAGTGCGGAAATAGGCTGTCTCTAAGACAAACTCTAACCTTAACCAGCTCCTTAACAGCGCCTAAACTTAACCGTTCTAACCTTAACCAACTCCGAAACAATGCCTAACCTTAACCTTAACCTTAACCATGCCTAACCTTAACCATAGAAAGAATATTGCCATTCTCTTTGACAAACTCTAACCTTAACCAGCTCCTTAACAGCGCCTAAACTTAACCGTTCTAACCTTAACCAACTCCGAAACAATGCCTAACCTTAACCTTAACCTTAACCATGCCTAACCTTAACCGGCGAAAGAATACAAAATAAAAATAAAAATAAATCACGTTAAAAAAAAAAAATTCATGGGATTCGAACTCGTCAACAATGAACCGCAGGACCGCAGGACCGCTGCTATGCCAGGTGAGCTGAAGCGCCGAATGAAAATCATGGCGGATTCCTGCGGCGGTTACCTAATTCCGCTCGCGCTCTGCCGCTCCGCTCGCTCTGCCGCTCCGCTCGCTCTGCCGCTCTGCTCTGCGGTTGCCGCGCCTGCCGCGGGGCATGGCGCAGCCAATCAGGGAAAACGCGGAAGCAAAAGCAGCACTCATGACATGTCATTAAGCAATAGGCCTGCGGCTCAGCTCTGCCAATGAATCCTCCTCCTCCAGACCAGACGCTGCCCACGGGCAATGCAGCACACAGGGGGTCCGAGGGGAACGGGATGAGAACACGCCATCCTCCTGCGGAGTAATAGGGAGCGATGGCGAGCCTCACCCCAGGAACCAGGACCACGAAGAGGGAGTTGGGAAGTAGCAGGCTTGACGTCTGGAGTGGGAACACTGGAATCCTCCCGTAGAGTATTAGAGAGCGAAGGCGGTGTCCCACTCCAGGCAAACGGCGACATGTGGTGACGGGTGGCACGCCGGAGACACGGCAGTAGAACACAGGGGTTCCAAGGGGAACGGGGATCATGAAGAGGGAGCTGGGAAATAGCCGGCTCGACGTCTGGAGTGGGAACACTGGAAAACCTCCCGTGGAGTAGTAGAGAGCAAAGGCGGTGTCCCACTCCAGGAAACGACGACAGGTGGTGATGGCTGGCACAACGTCTCACGCCGGAGACGCGGCAGGTGATGGTAGCAACAAGAACGACCCGACAAGGAGTGGAGGGGAGTCTGCAATACAAGTACTCTCCCGAGCTGATCGCAAACTCCCAACAGGTGCGTGAAGGTGAAAAAACGGCACGCCCCCTTGTTAGGCTGCGTGCAGGATTCCTCACAGTACCCCCCCCTCCACGGGAGCCACCTGGCGACCAGCCAGGCCCGCAGGGGCGGGAACGCAGGGGGGGGGGAGGGGGAAATCTCAGAAAGGCACCAGGGAACTGGCCTTGCTAGCTGAAAGACAGTCCTAGCTGTGGGGAGGCTACACATGGGTTAGCTTACAGGGGCTGTCTCACATACACTGTCTGTGCCGGCTGGGGTCGTCGACTGGTCGGGTCGTCCTGTTATGGTTTGAAACCGACCCCAATAGCACAACACAAGACAGGTATGAGAGTTAGCCAAAAACAGGGCATTATTTATTTAATACAAAAAAAAGCGGCACTCAGTCTTTAAGGGGGTAAAAACATCAAACGTCCATGAACACAAAAAAGGCGGCACTGTGCCTTTAACGGGTAAACAGGCTGGGAAAAAGTAACGGGGATCCTCTTCGTCCCTACAACCGAGTAGGGCTCTGCGGCTCAGCTCTGCCAATGAATCCTCCTCCTCCAGACCAGACGCTGCCCACGGGCAATGCAGCACACAGGGGGTCCGAGGGGAACGGGATGAGAACACGCCATCCTCCCGTGGAGTAATAGGGAGCGATGGCGAGCCTCACCCCAGGAACCAGGACCACGAAGAGGGAGTTGGGAAGTAGCCGGCTTGACGTCTGGAGTGGGAACACTGGAATCCTCCCGTAGAGTATTAGAGAGCGAAGGCGGTGTCCCACTCCAGGCAAACGGCGACAGGTGGTGACGGGTGGCACGTCGTCTCACGCCGGAGACGCGGCAGTAGAACACAGGGGTTCCAAGGGGAACGGGGATCATGAAGAGGGAGCTGGGAAATAGCCGGCTCGACGTCTGGAGTGGGAACACTGGAATCCTCCCGTGGAGTAGTAGAGAGCGAAGGCGGTGTCCCACTCCAGGAAACGACGACAGGTGGTGATGGCTGGCACGACGTCTCACGCCGGAGAGGCGGCAGGTGATGGTAGCAACAAGAACGACCCGACAAGGAGTGGAGGGGAGTCTGCAATACAAGTACTCTCCCGAGCTGATCGCAAACTCCCAACAGGTGCGTGAAGGTGAAAAAACGGCACGCCCCCTCGTTAGGCTGCATGCAGGATTCCTCACACAGATATTGGTATTACATTATGACAAAACTAAAACGGTGCTTTAATCAGGGGGTATTTCGTTTAAGGATATAAAAAAAAGAAAAAAACTGAAAAACAGATTTGGTAATATTTCATTCGGTTCCAATGTACATATCTTAAAGTCAGATTTGTTAAACCCACCTCATACCCGAAGAAAAGAAAACGAACACAGTCAGTCAGCACGCACACCCACACGCACACACACACACACATGCACACCCACACACACGCACACACACACACACGCACACACACTGACATGCACATGCACACACACACACACACACACACACACACACACACACACACACACACACACACACACACACACACACACACACACACACACACACACACACACACACACACACACATGCACACGCACACGCACGCACACACAGGCTCCCTGGGAAAAACGCAAGGAAACCTACGTTTGATCAATTATCCTTTGAAAAATATATTCCAGGCACCTCTAATGGGGCAGGCTTTACGATGATATGAAATTTAATTAACTTGGGGGTTTGTGGCCTGTGAATAAAAACTCTGTGTGGCAGGATCCCTGGTTAGTTTCTGCTCCTCTGGGGGGGAAGAGCCTTAAAGAAAACTGTGTGTTTTCATTTTGTTGGACTTGTTTGTGCTTTGAGGGGCCGCCTGCTGTTTTCCACGCGTCACACAGCGTCGTCGAGGCTCTCAGTGTCACACGGTGACGCGCTGTTCTTTTAGTGTCACACTGTGTCACCTGGTGATGCGCTGTTCTTTTAGTGTCACGCTGTGTCATCTGGTGACCCGCTGTTCTTTTAGTGTCACGCTGTGTCACCTGGTGACGCGCTGTTCTTTTAGTGTCACACTGTGTCACCTGGTGACGCGCTGTTCTTTTAGTGTCACCTGGTGACACGCTGTTCTTTTAGTGTCACGCTGTGTCACATGGTGACGCGCTGTTCTTTTACTGTCACCTGGTGACGCACGCGCTGTTCTTTTACTGTCACCTGGTGACACGCTGTTCTTTTAGTGTCACCTGGTGACGCGCTGTTCTTTTAGTGTCACGCTGTGTCACCTGGTGACACGCTGTTCTTTTAGTGTCACGCTGTGTCATGTACAGAGGTCTAACGACCGCACAGAATAGTAGCTGGAGCAGGCTGTACATGAACAGAAACAGCCCCTCTCAGTAAATGCTTTTCAAACAGTCCCGGGTAGGCAGATAGTAAACGAAGACGTTTCAAATGGTAAATAATATTTATTTTATGTGGCCCACGGCTTTTCCCAAAGGAAAAAGAGATGTTATTTTAGTGGGGATTTAAACCCAGTCCACACAAAGGGAAAAAGGTAAGGGGAGAACAAACACGGTATACATACAGACAAACAAACAATTAACAAGATAACTGCGTGACCGTTATAGGACACCACCACAAACTAGGATCGATCCACACCAAGTAGTCACTAACACAAAGCCACCATGTATGTCGCTTCCACCGCGACAGCTAGCAGAGAAGGCAACCTCCTCACTCCACTCTGAGACATGGCAGTGACTCCAATGAGGCGCCCCGTGTGTGTGCCATCTTCCAGGTTATATCCACTCATCCAACTGACTGCCCACAGGTGCAATCAAGCAGGTGCAATCAGCTCAATCAGGAGGATGAGTGGTATCTGGGAAAGGAGAAAGAGAAACAGGATTAGAAGATGACACATCACACAAACAAGAATAACATAACACATACTAATGATACTAACCTGATGTTCAGATGGTCTTCCAAATACAGTAATAATGATAATGACCAACCCACGTACGTCACACCTCCCCCCATAAGAGCGAACCCGCAGGGTTAGCAAAACATTATCACTTATTATTAACCAACATCAGATTAGCACCAACAGAACAGAAATAAAATAGATTTTTCCATAGACAGAACAGCAGAGCCCACACCACAATGCCAAATTAGTACCGTCCCCCCCAGACCTACCCCCTGGACAAGGCATCAGCCACAATATTGTCTACGCCCTTCCTGTGACGGATGACAATATTGTAGCCCTGTACCAGCAGGGCCCAACGCATCAACCTTTGGTTGTGGTTGTACATCTGAGCTAGAAACACAAGGGGATTGTGGTCCGTGTAGATCAGCACTGGAAGAGAGCTGGACCCCACATACACCTCAAAGTGCTGGAGGGCGAGGAGCATCGCCAGCGTCTCCTTCTCAATGGTGGAATAGTTCAACTGATGCTGCTTGAACTTCACCGAGAAGTAGCAAACCGGATGACGCACGTCGCCCTCTCCCGCCTGTAACAGCACAGCTCCAGCCCCAGCAGCACTCGCGTCGACCTCCAACTGAAAAGGAGATGCAAAGTTAGGGGCTGCCAGAACAGGAGCACTGCACAAGAGAGATTTAGCAGCCTCGAAGGCGCACTGACACTCCGCGGACCACACAAAAGGCACAACGGGACTACATAAAGAGGTGAGAGGAGCAACCACCACCGAAAAGTTATTACAAAAACAACGGTAATACCCCGCCATCCCCAGGAAGCGACGTAACTCGCGCCTCGTGGAAGGGGCTGGATATGCGAGGATCGCCGTGACCTTAGCGTCCACTGGACGGACCTGCCCATGCCCCACCTGCTTGCCCAAGTAGGTCACAGTAGCCTTACCAAACTCACATTTAGCGAGGTTCAAGGTCAAAGACGCCTCAGCTAAACGTGCAAACACCACCTCCAAATTAGCAATGTGCTCCACCCACGTGTCAGAGTACACCACCACATCATCCAAGTACACATTGCATTTAGGCACACCCCCCAACACCATGTGCATCAGACGTTGAAACGTGGCCGGAGCGTTCCTCATCCCGAAGGCCATGACGGTGTACTGCAGAAAATGGTCAGGTATAACGAACGCCGAAATATCCGAGGCCCGCTCTGTCAGGGGGACCTGCCAGTACCCCTTCAAGAGATCGAGCTTTGTGATAAACACAGCGGGCCCAATACTATCTATGCAGTCATCCATCCTGGGTAACGGGAATGAGTCAGGCACCATCACAGCGTTTACCTTCCGGTAGTCAGTACAAAAACGGGGAGAGCCATCAGCCTTCGGAGCCAAAAGGCAAGGAGAGCTCCAAGGACTACGGCTATATTTAGCCATCCCATTCTCCAGAAGGTACAGAGCCTCCTTCTTCATTACCACTCTCTTCGCCACTGGACAACGATATGCATGTTGCTTAATGGGGTTCGCACTCCCAACATCAATATCGTGCTCCAGGACGGACGTCCTAGAAGGCACATCAGAGAATAACACTGGATATGTCAACAACAGATTCTTCACACCATCACCCTGTGCCTTGGGCAGGTACAGCAGACGAGCCGCGACGTCACTCATGAACTCAGAGTTAGTCAAACGCCCCGTCTGCTGACCCTCGGACAACACCTTTAAATCATCGTCCGGCAGGGGGTTTACACATGACAAAAAAACAGCTGGAACAGCTCCCGGGCTCCCAGACTGCACCTCCTGCGTACCCCCACCAGTTCGGGTGAGATATTTCTTTAACATGTTGATATGACACAACCGCGTCTTCCTGCGCCTCTCGGGCGTACATATCACATAATTGGTGTCTGATACTTTCCTCTCTACTCTATAGGGCCCCGAAAACCGGGCAGAGAGCGCTGACCCAGGCATGGGCAGCAAAACCAGCACCTCATCGCCAGCCTTGAACTGCCATGCTCCAATTGACAAGTCACAATGTTACATAATTATACAATTGCGCAAACTAACGAGCCCCCATGTCATGTACAGAGGTCTAACGACCGCACAGTATAGTTGCTGGAGCAGGCTGTACATGAACAGAAACAGCCCCTCTCAGTAAATGCTTTTCAAACAGTCCCGGGTAGGCAGATAGTAAACGAAGACGTTTCAAATGGTAAATAATATTTATTTTATGTGGGGCTTCAAACCCACGGCTTTTCCCAAAGGGAAAAGAGATGTTATTTCAGTGGGGATTTAAACCCAGTCCACACAAAGGGAAAAAGGTAAGGGGAGAACAAACACGGTATACATACAGACAAACAAACAATTAACAAGATAACTGCGTGTCCGTTATAGGACACCACCACAAACTAGGATCGATCCACACCAAGTGGTCACTAACACAAAGCCACCATGTATGTCGTTTCCACCGCGACAGCTAGCAGAAAAGGCAACCTCTTCACTCCACTCTGAGACGTGGCAGTGACTCCAATGCGGCGCCCCATGTGTGTGCCATCTTCCAGGTTATATCCACTCATCCAACTGACTGCCCACAGGTGTAATCAAGCAGGTGCAATCAGCTCAATCAGGAGGATGAGTGGTATCTGGGAAAGGAGAAAGAGAAACAGGATTAGAAGATGACACATCACACAAACAAGAATAACATAACACATACTAATGATACTAACCTGATGTTCACATGGTCTTCCAAATACAGTAATAATGATAATGACCAACCCACGTACGTCACACGCTGTGTCACCTGGTGACGCGCTGTTCTTTTAGTGTCACCTGGTGACGCGCTGTTCTTTTAGTGTCACCTGGTGACGCGCTGTTCTTTTAGTGTCACGCTGTGTCACCTGGTGACGCGCTGTTCTTTTAGTGTCACCTGGTGACGCGCTGTTCTTTTAGTGTCACCTGGTGACGCGCTGTTCTTTTAGTGTCACGCTGTGTCACCTGGTGACGCGCTGTTCTTTTAGTGTCACCTGGTGACGCGCTGTTCTTTTAGTGTCACGCTGTGTCACCTGGTGACGCGCTGTTCTCTTAGTGTCACGCTGTGTCACCTGGTGACGCGCTGTTCTCTTAGTGTCACCTGATGACGCGCTGTTCTTTTAGTGTCACCTGGTGACGCGCTGAACTTTTAGTGTCACCTGGTGACGCGCTGTTCTTTTAGTGTCATCTGGTGACGCGCTGTTATTTTAGTGTCACCTGGTGACGCGCTGTTCTCTTAGTGTCATGCTGTGTCACCTGGTGATGTGCTGTTCTTTTAGTGTCACCTGGTGACACGCTGTTCTTTTAGTGTCACCTGGTGACGCGCTGTTCTCTTAGTGTCATGCTGTGTCACCTGGTGATGCGCTGTTCTTTTAGTGTCACCTGGTGACGCGCTGTTCTCTTAGTGTCACCTGGTCATGCGCTGTTCTCTTAGTGTCACCTGGTGACGCGCTGTTCTCTTAGTGTCACCTGGTGACGCGCTGTTCTTTTAGTGTCACCTGGTGACGCGCTGTTCTTTTAGTGTCACCTGGTGACGCGCTGTTCTCTTAGTGTCATGCTGTGTCACCTGGTGATGCGCTGTTCTTTTAGTGTCACCTGGTGACGCGCTGTTCTTTTAGTGTCACCTGGTGACGCGCTGTTCTCTTAGTGGCATGCTGTGTCACCTGGTGATGCGCTGTTCTTTTATAGTCACCTGGTGACGCGCTGTTCTCTTAGTGTCACTTGGTGACGCGCTGTTCTCTTAGGCCCTGTCCACACGAGCGTTTGGATTTAATATGACCGAAGTTTGAAAAAATAAAACTCCGTCCACACGGTGAACACATGTGAACAACCGTGTATAACTGCGTACTCACGGCAGAGCTGGGAACCCAGCAACCGATACATTTAGTACAATGCCAAAACAGTAGGCGGCGATGTTGTTCAGACATGAAGGCCATTTCAACCAATCAGAAAAGGCTGAACGCTCACTAAACTTCCTGTTGGGTCGTGATCTGCCATTAATTCACTGAAGAAGAAGAAGTAAACTTCCTGTTTAGAAGCACAGCTGGACCCTATTGATCATTTTGCCAACGGAACATATATTTTCAGCAAAGAAAGAAACTGCAATAAACAAACGGATACATTCACTGTGTTCTGCCTCTCATTTTGTTGATGAAATAAAACCATCAGCAACACAATTTACCACCAAGAGCGGATAGTTTAGTCTCACAAAAGACCGCCGGTGTTGTTAGCTACATGCTAATGTGAATGGCTATATCCATGTATAGTATATAGCTTAAATGCTAACGTAATGTGGTAACGTTACCGATATGAAATGGATGCAAACGTTATTTAACACATTGCAGAATGGGTACAATACAATACGGCTCAATACAAACAATTGTTAAGGGGATGCAGTCTGGACTGGGTTCCTTATAACAATAACTTGACAACACATGAGTTTAGTTTAGCTGCAGCTACATGTTTTCTCTGAGCGTCAACAGACATCAGTCGATCACAACACTCTTCAACACAGACGATACGTTTTGAACAAAAGTTTGTTACAATCATTTTCATATAACGCTACTTGGGACAGCTCTGCTGTAAACACTGGTGTAGTTGGCACTGCTCTAATCTCTCTACCCCGCGGTCTGCCGTGAACATGGGGAATAATTGCGACAGCTCTGCTGTAAACACTGGGAATAACCTCGGTTGCTATGCCCACACGCAACTGCAAAACTGCACAACTCCACCCTGGCCACCGGTTTCAAAGACCGCGGTTGCAGTGTAGCAAATCCCCGGTTGTGTGTGGACGAACAGTGCAACTGCGCACATACAATCATGGTTATATTAAAACCAGCATTCGTGTGGACGGGGCCTTAGTGTCACCTGGTGACGCGCTGTTCTCTTAGTGTCACACTGAGAGTGAGAGAGAGAGAGAGAGGGGGAGAGAGAGAGATAGGGGGGAGATCTCCTGTTTGTACCCTCTGCCATTGGGTCCGTATCATCCCACTCAAGCCGGCCAGGAATAACACTGACAGGCTGAATGGCTAAACTGCGCCTTTAGTGAAAACTGATTTGAATGTGTTGCTCCAGATCAAAGGCCCCTCTGATGTCGGCAAGGAGTGCTTTGTATATACCATCAAAGAAATAACAGGTATCAACAGGAATTAGGAGCGAGGAGAGGCAGGGAGGGGAGTGAGGAGAGGCAGGGAGGAGAGGTAGGGAGGGGAGCGAGGAGAGGCAGGGAGGGGAGGGGAGCGAGGAGAGGCAGGGAGGAGAGGTAGGGAGGAGAGGCAGGGAGGGGAGCGAGGAGAGGCAGGGAGGAGAGTTAGGGAGGAGAGGTAGGGAGAGGAGCGAGGAGAGGCAGGGGGGAGAGGTAGGGAGGGGAGCGAAGAGAGGCAGGGAGGAGAGGTAGGGAGGGGAGCGAGGAGAGGCAGGGAGGGGAGCGAGGAGAGGCAGGGAGGGGAGCGAGGAGAGGTAGGGAGGAGAGGTAGGGAGGGGAGCGAGGAGAGGCAGGGAGGGGAGCGAGGAGAGGCAGGGAGGAGAGGCAGGGAGGAGAGGCAGGGAGGGGAGGTAGGGAGGGGAGGCAGGGAGGAGAGGCAGGGAGGGGAGCGAGGAGAGGCAGGGAGGAGAGTTAGGGAGGAGAGGTAGGGAGAGGAGCGAGGAGAGGCAGGGGGGAGAGGTAGGGAGGGGAGCGAAGAGAGGCAGGGAGGAGAGGTAGGGAGGGGAGCGAGGAGAGGCAGGGAGGGGAGCGAGGAGAGGCAGGGAGGGGAGCGAGGAGAGGCAGGGAGGAGAGGTAGGGAGGGGAGCGAGGAGAGGCAGGGAGGGGAGCGAGGAGAGGCAGGGAGGAGAGGCAGGGAGGAGAGGCAGGGAGGGGAGGTAGGGAGGGGAGGCAGGGAGGAGAGGCAGGGAGGAGAGGTAGGGAGGAGAGGTAGGGAGGGGAGCGAGGAGAGGCAGGGAGGGGAGGCAGGGAGGAGAGGTAGGGAGGAGAGGTAGGGAGGAGAGGTAGGGAGGGGAGGTAGGGAGGGGAGGCAGGGAGGAGAGGTAGGGAGGAGAGGTAGGGAGGAGAGGCAGGGAGGAGACGCAGGGAGGGGAGCGAGGAGAGGCAGGGAGGAGAGCGAGGAGAGGCAGGGAGGGGAGCGAGGAGAGGCAGGGAGGAGAGGCAGGGAGGAGAGGCAGGGAGGGGAGGTAGGGAGGGGAGGCAGGGAGGAGAGGCAGGGAGGAGAGGTAGGGAGGAGAGGTAGGGAGGGGAGCGAGGAGAGGCAGGGAGGGGAGGGGAGCGAGGAGAGGCAGGGAGGAGAGGTAGGGAGGGGAGGTAGGGAGGGGAGGCAGGGAGGAGAGGTAGGGAGGAGAGGTAGGGAGGAGAGGCAGGGAGGAGAGGCAGGGAGGGGAGCGAGGAGAGGCAGGGAGGAGAGGTAGGGAGGAGAGGCAGGGAGGGTAGCGAGGAGAGGCAGGGAGGAGAGGTAGGGAGGAGAGGCAGGGAGGAGAGGTAGGGAGGGGAGCGAGGAGAGGCAGGGAGGAGAGGTAGGGAGGAGAGGCAGGGAAAGTCAAGTCAAGTCAAGAGTCAAGTCAAGAGTTTTAATTGTCACGGCATACAGGTATACAATGAAATGCGGGTGGTCTTGCAATACAGTGGTACATATAATAGAATCAAAAGAAGAAAACAACATTGTGCAGTAACAGGTAACAGGTAACATGGAGTGACATCTCGGTATCTGTACATAGTTATTTACAGAGCATGTGGGACATGCTAGTTAGCTTTGGTAGTGCAATACACTGTTCCTGTTATTCTAATTTAAAGTGTCCTTTCCTTTGGCCATAAGTGTGCGTGTGTGCGACATGAGTGTGTGCCCGCTCATGTTAAAGTGTTAAGTGGCTGCTCGTGTGTGAGCGTGCACAGTGTGCGTGTCGTGTGTGTGTTCATGTGTGCTTGTGTGTGGACAGTTCAATGTTCTGAGCACTCAATGTTCATTGTTCATGGCTCTGATGGCCTGGGGGAAGAAGCTGAGCCTAAGCCACTCTGTCCTAGTAGCTGGGGTTCGCAGGCGTCTGCCTGACCTCAGCAGCTGAAACAGGCTGTTATTGGGGTGGTGAGGGTCTTTCATTATCCTGCAGGCTCTGGATTTGCACCTCTTGTTGTATAGAACCTGCAGGGGGGGTAGTGCAATACCCGTGGTACGCTCGGCTGAGCGCACCACTCTCTGTAGGGCCTTCTTGTCCTGTGCCGTGCTGTTTCCATACCAGGCAGTGATGTTTCCGGTCAGGATGCTCTCTACAGCTCCTGAGTAGAAGGACTGGAGTATCTTTCCCGATACTCTGAACTTCCTTAACTGTCTCAGGTGGTAGAGACGCTGTTTCGCCTTCTTTACTACTGTGTCTATGTGTGTTGACCATGTCAGGTCCTCTGAGACCTGGAGCGAGGGGAGCGAGGAGAGGCAGGGAGGAGAGGTAGGGAGGAGAGACAGGGAGGAGAGCGAGGAGAGGCAGGGAGGAGAGGTAGGGAGGAGAGGTAGGGAGGGGAGCGAGGAGAGGCAGGGAGGAGAGGTAGGGAGGAGAGGCAGGGAGGAGAGGTAGGGAGGGGAGCAGGCCACGTGAGCGGATCGGCGCGGGCGAGAAATCCGCTCTTCGCTCTTTAAAGCTTGGTCTGCTCCGCTAATCGCTCATGTTGACCCCGCCCCCAAGTCGCTCTCCGCTCGCTCACCGCTCACCTTGAATCGAGCGCTCCCCGCTCCCCGCGCCACATCGCTCGGCAGATTTTTTTTTTTGGAGCATGGTGTAAATGAGCTCAAACTACAACAGTCTACACCCCCTGGGTCCCTTAACAATTGTTTGTATTGAGCCGCATTGTAATTGTACCCATTCTGCAATGTTAAATAACGTTGTTTATCCATTCACTAGCTCTATTAAGCGATGATAGCTAGCCTAGCCACAATGCTATGGTCGCTGCCATTAACGTTAGCATGTAAGCTAACGACAACAACAATGGCGTCAAAACTTTTTCTAACAGGATGTGAGTGACAAAGCCTGAACAGGATATCACAGGTTCACCCTTCTCATTGGTTGAAAATGGCCTTCATGTTTGTACATCGCCATCTGTTGCTTTGGCATTGTACTACATGTATATTACATCAGTGTTAAACCACTGTGAGCGGCCTGGAGTGGATTGGAGCGGAGGAGAACTCTCGCTCCGGACGTCGCGCCGACCCATTTTAAAACCCACTCCTCGCTCACGTCAAAACCGCCCGCTCCGCTCCCCGCGCCGCTCCGATCCGCTCACATGCACTGGAGGGGAGCGAGGAGAGGCAGGAAGGAGAGGCAGGGAGGAGAGGTAGGGAGGAGAGGTAGGGAGGAGAGGCAGGGAGGAGAGGTAGGGAGGAGAGGCAGGGAGGAGAGGTAGGGAGGAGAGGTAGGGAGGAGAGGCAGGGAGGAGAGGTAGGGAGGAGAGGCAGGGAGGGGAGCGAGGAGAGGCAGGGAGGAGAGGCAGGGAGGAGAGGTAGGGAGGGGAGCGAGGAGAGGCAGGGAGGAGAGGTAGGGAGGGGAGCGAGGATAGGTAGGGAGGAGAGGCAGGGAGGGGAGCGAGGAGAGGCAGGGAGGGGAGCGAGGAGAGGCAGGGAGGGGAGCGAGGAGAGGCAGGGAGGGGAGCGAGGAGAGGCAGGGAGGAGAGGTAGGAAGGGGAGCGAGTAGAGGTAAGGAGGAGAGGTAGGGAGGAGAGGTAGGAGGAGAGGCAGGGAGGAGAGGTAGGGAGGGGAGGCAGGGAGGGGAGGCAGGAGAGGTAGGGAGGGGAGCGAGGAGAGGCAGGGAGGAGAGGTAGGGAGGAGAGGCAGGGAGGAGAGCAAGGGAGGAGAGGTAGGGAGGAGAGGTAGGGAGGAGAGGCAGGGAGGAGAGGCAGGGAGGAGAGGTAGGGAAGGGAGCGAGGAGAGGTAGGGAGGAGAGGTAGGGAGGAGTGGTAGGGAGGAGAGGTATGGAGGAGAGCGAGGGAGGAGAGGTAGGGAGGAGAGGTAGGGAGGAGAGGTAGGGAGGAGAGCGAGGGAGGAGAGGTAGGGAGGAGAGGTAGGGAGGAGAGGCAGGGAGGAGAGGCAGGGAGGAGAGGTAGGGAGGAGAGGTAGGGAGGGGAGCGAGGAGAGGCAGGGAGGGGAGGTAGGGAGGGGAGGTAGGGAGGAGAGGCAGGGAGGAGAGGTAGAGAGGAGAGGCAGGGAGGAGAGGCAGGGAGGAGAGGCAGGGAGGGGAGCCAGGAGAGGCAGGGAGGGGAGGTAGGGAGGAGAGGCAGGGAGGAGAGGTAGGGAGGGGAGCGAGGATAGGTAGGGAGGAAAGCGAGGGGAGGTAGGGAGGGGAGGTAGGGAGGAGAGGTAGGGAGGAGAGGGAGGCAGGAGAGGCAGGGAGGAGAGGTAGGGAGGAGAGGCAGGGAGGGGAGCGAGGAGAGGCAGGGAGGAGAGCGAGGAGAGGCAGGGAGGGGAGTGAGGAGAGGCAGGAGGAGAGGTAGGGAGGAGTGGTAGGGAGGAGAGGCAGGGAGGGGAGCAAGGGAGGAGAGGTAGGGAGGAGAGGTAGGGAGGAGATGCAGGGAGGAGAGGCAGGGAGGAGAGGTAGGGAAGGGAGCGAGGAGAGGTAGGGAGGAGAGGTAGGGAGGAGAGGTAGGGAGGAGTGGTAGGGAGGAGAGCGAGGGAGGAGAGGTAGGGAGGAGAGGTAGGGAGGAGAGCGAGAGAGGAGAGGTAGGGAGGAGAGGTAGGGAGGAGAGGCAGGGAGGGGAGCGAGGAGAGGCAGGGAGGGGAGCGAGGAGAGGCAGGGAGGGGAGCGAGGAGAGGCAGGGAGGAGAGGCAGGGAGGAGAGCGAGGAGAGGCAGGGAGGGGAGCGAGGAGCGGCAGGGAGGGGAGCGAGGAGAGGCAGGGAGGAGAGGTAGGGAGGAGAGGTAGGGAGGAGAGGCAGGGAGGAGAGGCAGGGAGGAGAGGTAGGGAAGGGAGCGAGGAGAGGTAGGGAGGAGAGGTAGGGAGGAGAGGTAGGGAGGAGTGGTAGGGAGGAGAGGTAGGGAGGAGAGCGAGGGAGGAGAGGTAGGGAGGAGAGCGAGGGAGGAGAGGTAGGAGGAGAGGTAGGGAGGAGAGGTAGGGAGGGAGCGAGGAGAGGTAGGGAGGAGAGGTAGGGAGGGGAGCGAGGAGAGGCAGGGAGGGGAGGTAGGGAGGGGAGGTAGGGAGGAGAGGCAGGGAGGAGAGGTAGAGAGTGGAGGTAGGGAGGAGAGGCAGGGAGGAGAGGTAGCGAGGAGAGGCAGGGAGGAGAGGCAGGGAGGGGAGCGAGGAGAGGCAGGGAGGGGAGCGAGGAGAGGCAGGGAGGAGAGGTAGGAGGAGGTAGGGAGGGGAGCGAGGAGAGGCAGGGAGGAGAGGTAGGGAGGAGAGGTAGGGAGGAGAGGCAGGGAGGGGAGCGAGGAGAGGCAGGGAGGAGAGGTAGGGAGGAGAGGCAGGGAGGGGAGAGGGAGGAGGCAGGGAGGAGAGGTAGGAAGGGGAGCGAGGAGAGGCAGGGAGGAGAGGTAGGGAGGAGAGGTAGGGAGGAGAGGCAGGGAGGGGAGCGAGGAGAGGCAGGGAGGAGAGGTAGGGAGGAGAGGTAGGGAGGAGAGGCAGGGAGGGGAGCGAGGAGAGGTAGGGAGGAGAGGCAGGGAGGGGAGCGAGGAGAGGCATGGAGGAGAGGTAGGGAGGAGAGGTAGGAGGAGAGGCAGGGAGGAGGAGGGAGGAGAGGTAGGGAGGCGAATGAGGGGAGGAGGCAGGAGGGAGGAGAGGTAGGGAGGAGAGGTAGGGAGGGAGAGGAGGAGGAGGAGGGAGGAGAGGTAGGGAGGAGAGGTAGGGAGGAGAGGTAGGGAGGGGAGGGGGGGAGGAGGGGTAGGGAGGGGAGGCAGGGAGGAGAGGTAGGGAGGGGAGCGAGGAGAGGCAGGGAGGAGAGGTAGGGAGGAGAGGCAGGGAGGAGAGCAAGGGAGGAGAGGTAGGGAGGAGAGGCAGGGAGGAGAGGAGGAGGAGAGGTGGAGGAGACGGAGAGGTAGGGGAGGAGAGGTAGGGAGGGAGGTAGGGAGGAGAGCGAGGGAGGAGAGCGAGGGAGGAGAGGTAGGGAGGAGAGAGGGAGGAGAGGTAGGGAGGAGAGGTAGGAGGAGAGGTAGGGAGGAGAGGTAGGGAGGAGAGGGAGGGAGAGAGAGGAGGAGAGGCAGGAGGGAGCGAGGGAGAGGCAGGGAGGGAGCGAGGAGAGGCAGGGAGGAGAGGTAGGGAGTTGAGGTAGGGAGGGGAGCGAGGAGAGGCAGGGAGGGGAGGTAGGGAGGGGAGGTAAGGAGGAGAGGCAGGGAGGAGAGGTAGAGAGTGGAGGTAGGGAGGAGAGGCAGGGAGGAGAGGTAGCGAGGAGAGGCAGGGAGAGAGGCAGGGAGGGGAGTGAGGAGAGGCAGGGAGGGGAGGTAGAGGGGAGGTAGGGAGGAGAGGCAGGGAGGAGAGGTAGAGAGTGGAGGTAGGGAGGAGAGGCAGGGAGGAGAGGTAGCGAGGAGAGGCAGGGAGGAGAGGCAGGGAGGGGAGCGAGGAGAGGCAGGGAGGGGAGGTAGGAAGGGAGGTAGGGAGGAGAGGCAGGGAGGAGAGGTAGAGAGTGGAGGTAGGGAGGGGAGGTAGGGAGGAGAGGTAGGGAGGAGAGGGAGGGAGGAGAGGCAAGGAGGAGAGGTAGGGAGGAGAGGCAGGGAGGGGAGCGAGGAGAGGCAGGGAGAAGAGCGAGGAGAGGCAGGGAGGGGAGCGAGGAGAAGCAGGGAGGGGAGCGAGGAGAGGCAGGGAGGAGAGGTAGGGAGGAGAGGTAGGGACGAGAGGCAGGGAGGGGAGCGAGGAGAGGCAGGGAGGAGAGGTAGGAAGGGGAGCGAGGAGAGGTAGGGAGGAGAGGTAGGGAGGAGAGGTAGGAGGAGAGGCAGGGAGGGGAGCGAGGAGAGGTAGGGAGGAGAGGTAGGGAGGAGAGGTAGGGAGGAGGAGGGAGGGGAGGCAGGGAGGAGAGGTAGGGAGGGGAGCGAGGAGAGGCAGGGAGGAGAGCAAGGGAGGAGAGGTAGGGAGGAGAGGTAGGGAGGAGAGGCAGGGAGGAGAGGCAGGGAGGAGAGGTAGGGAAGGGAGCGAGGAGAGGTAGGGAGGAGAGGTAGGGAGGAGTGGTAGGGAGGAGAGCGAGGGAGGAGAGCGAGGGAGGAGAGGTAGGGAGGAGAGGTAGGAGGAGAGGTAGGGAGGAGAGCGAGGGAGGAGAGGTAGGGAGGAGAGGTAGGGAGGAGAGGTAGGGAGGAGAGGCAGGGAGGGGAGCGAGGAGAGGCAGGGAGGAGAGGCAGGGAGGGGAGCGAGGAGAGGCAGGGAGGAGAGGTAGGGAGTTGAGGTAGGGAGTTGAGGTAGGGAGGGGAGCGAGGAGAGGCAGGGAGGGGAGGTAGGGAGGGGAGGTAAGGAGGAGAGGCAGGGAGGAGAGGTAGAGAGTGGAGGTAGGGAGGAGAGGCAGGGAGGAGAGGTAGCGAGGAGAGGCAGGGAGGAGAGGCAGGGAGGGGAGTGAGGAGAGGCAGGGAGGGGAGGTAGGGAGGGGAGGTAGGGAGGAGAGGCAGGGAGGAGAGGTAGAGAGTGGAGGTAGGGAGGAGAGGCAGGGAGGAGAGGTAGCGAGGAGAGGCAGGGAGGAGAGGCAGGGAGGGGAGCGAGGAGAGGCAGGGAGGGGAGGTAGGAAGGGGAGGTAGGGAGGAGAGGCAGGGAGGAGAGGTAGAGAGTGGAGGTAGGGAGGAGAGGCAGGGAGGAGAGGTAGCGAGGAGAGGCAGGGAGGAGAGGCAGGGAGGGGAGCGAGGAGAGGCAGGGAGGGGAGCGAGGAGAGGCAGGGAGGGGAGCGAGGAGAGGCAGGGAGGAGAGGCAGGGAGGAGAGGTAGGGAGGGGAGTGAGGATAGGTAGGGAGGAAAGCGAGGGGAGGTAGGGAGGGGAGGTAGGGAGGAGAGGTAGGGAGGAGAGGGAGGGAGGAGAGGCAAGGAGGAGAGGTAGGGAGGAGAGGCAGGGAGGGGAGCGAGGAGAGGCAGGGAGAAGAGCGAGGAGAGGCAGGGAGGGGAGCGAGGAGAAGCAGGGAGGGGAGCGAGGAGAGGCAGGGAGGAGAGGTAGGGAGGAGAGGTAGGGACGAGAGGCAGGGAGGGGAGCGAGGAGAGGCAGGGAGGAGAGGTAGGAAGGGGAGCGAGGAGAGGTAGGGAGGAGAGGTAGGAAGGAGAGGTAGGAGGAGAGGCAGGGAGGGGAGCGAGGAGAGGTAGGGAGGAGAGGTAGGGAGGAGAGGTAGGGAGGAGAGGTAGGGAGGGGAGGCAGGGAGGAGAGGTAGGGAGGGGAGCGAGGAGAGGCAGGGAGGAGAGGTAGGGAGGAGAGGCAGGGAGGAGAGGTAGGGAGGAGAGGTAGGGAGGAGAGGTAGGTAGGAGAGGTAGGGAGGAGAGGCAGGGAGGAGAGGCAGGGAGGAGAGGTAGGGAGGGGAGCGAGGAGAGGTAGGGAGGAGAGGTAGGGAGGAGAGGTAGGGAGGAGTGGTAGGGAGGAGAGGTAGGGAGGAGAGAGAGGGAGGAGAGGTAGGGAGGAGAGGTAGGGAGGAGAGGTAGGGAGGAGAGCGAGGGAGGAGAGGTAGGGAGGAGAGGTATGGAGGAGAGGTAGGGAGGAGAGGCAGGGAGGGGAGCGAGGAGAGGCAGGGAGGAGAGGTAGGGAGGAGAGGTAGGGAGGGGAGCGAGGAGAGGCAGGGAGGGGAGGTAGGGAGGGGAGGTAGGGAGGAGAGGCAGGGAGGAGAGGTAGCGTGGAGAGGCAGGGAGGAGAGGCAGGGAGGGGAGCGAGGAGAGGCAGGGAGGGGAGCGAGGAGAGGCAGGAAGGGGAGCGAGGAGAGGCAGGGAGGAGAGGTAGGGAGGAGAGGCAGGGAGGAGAGGTAGGGAGGAGAGGTAGGGAGGAGAGGCAGGGAGGAGAGGTAGGGAGGGGAGCGAGGATAGGTAGGGAGGAAAGCGAGGAGAGGTAGGGAGGGGAGGTAGGGAGGGGAGGTAGGGAGGAGAGGTAGGGAGGAGAGGGAGGGAGGAGAGGCAGGGAGGAGAGGTAGGGAGGAGAGGCAGGGAGGGGAGCGAGGAGAGGCAGGGAGGAGAGCGAGGAGAGGCAGGGAGGGGAGCGAGGAGAGGCAGGGAGGAGAGGTAGGGAGGGGAGCGAGGAGAGGCAGGGAGGAGAGGTAGGGAGGAGAGGCAGGGAGGGGAGCGAGGAGAGGCAGGGAGGAGAGGTAGGGAGGGGAGCGAGGATAGGTAGGGAGGAAAGCGAGGAGAGGTAGGGAGGGAGGGGAGGTAGGGAGGAGAGGCAGGGAGGAGGGGAGGTAGGGAGGGAGGGGAGGTAGGGAGGAGAGGTAGGGAGGAGAGGTAGGGAGGGGAGCGAGGAGAGGTAGGGAGGAGAGGTCGGGAGGGAGGGGTGGTAGGGAGGGGAGCAAGGAGAGGTAGGGAGGGGAGCGAGGAGAGGTAGGGAGGAGAAGTAGGGAGGGGAGTGAGGAGAGGTAGGGAGGAGAGGTAGGGAGGGGAGCAAGGAGAGGTAGGGAGGAAAGCAAGGAGAGGTAGGGAAGAGAGGTAAGGAGGGAGGGGAGCGAGGAGAGGTAGGGAGGGGAGCGAGGAGAGGTAGGGAGGGAGGGGAGGTAGGGAGGGGAGGGAGGGGAGGTAGGGAGGGAGGGGAGGTAGGGAGGGAGCGAGGAGAGGTAGGGAGGGAGGGGAGGTAGGGAGGGGAATGAGGAGAGGCAGGGAGGAGAGGCAGGGAGGAGAGGTAGGGAGGGCAGCGAGGAGAGGCGGGGAGGGAGCTCTTGTTCTTCTCCTCCATTTTGTTTTCCTCTTTGACCAGAGCCACAACACAAGGGATGAACCACTGGTTTCCACCCAGAGCTTTGGAAGCTCCTGAACAAACAATTAGAGCGCCGTTGTCCAATGCTGGTATTTTGTAAACCGCGACAAGGGGGTAGGTGAGGGCGTGTGTGGGGGTGGGGGTGAGGGCGTGGCTGCGGGCAGGGGTGGGGGTGAGGGCGTGGTCGCGGGCGGGGGCGAGGGCGTAGGCGGGGGTGAGGGCGTGGGTGGGGGTGAGGGCATGGGCGGGGGTGAGGGCGTGGTCGCGGGCGGGGGTGGGGGTTTTGGGATCAGTGTAGGGGCCAGGCTAGACAATGAGGCATGAACGCGCCGCAGAGCTGATGCACGCTGATAGGCTGATGGCCGCCTTCTGTGGCCCATTGAAATAAGAGACCATCATCAATTCAAAGGAGCCGCAGACAATGTACCTCTGTTGGGGAGATGTGTCCCGGAGAGAGAGAGAGAGAGAGAGAGAGAGAGAGAGAGAGAGAGAGAGAGAGAGAGAGAGAGAGAGAGAGAGAGAGAGAGAGAGAGCAGTGTGTCCCGGAGAGAGAAACACACACAGGAGAGGGAGGGGGGAGAGAGAGAGAGAGAGAGAGAGAGAGAGAGAGAGAGAGAGAGAGAGAGAGAGAGAGAGAGAGAGAGAGAGAGAGAGAGAGAGAGAGAGAGAGCAGTGTGTCCCGGAGAGAGAAACACACACAGGAGAGGGAGGGGGGGAGAGAGAGAGAGAGAGAGAGCAGTGTGTCCCAGAGAGAGAGAGAGCGAGAGAGAGAGAGAGAGAGAGAGAGAGATAGAGAGAGAGAGAGAGAGAGAGAAAGAGAAAGAGAGAAAGAGAAAGAGAGAGATTTTTATTTACATAATTCTCATTACAATGTACAATGTGTATGTCAATACAATTAAACAACTAACTACACATTATATCGGGCAACATGTGTCCCCATCACACTTAAAACCACATGAGATCTCACAATAAAAAAAATGCTAAAATACACCTGTCCTTCTGCAACACAACAAAAAAACATTGAAGCTCCACCCAAACAAAACAAGTATCCATACTTCCATTCAACACATAATATGTCATCAAGAACAACATATGAGCAACTCAAAAGGGTCCCGTCAGTCCATTTGTGTCAGTTTTTATCCAGCTCATGAAAAAAAATATCCCCTTCATCAGGACCTTCCGTTCCACCGAAATAATCCTGCAACAGGTATTGTTCCCCGACGCTCCGCGCTTCAGTCCAATCGTCCAGACAGACCCTGTTGTGACAGGCCGTCCTCAGCCCCAATAAAGAAGCCACTTCCTCTGACCCGGCTACATTCACAACATCTTTCAGTGTCATTGTCCCAACTGCTTGCAGACACTGTCCAAGCCCAGGTTTACTCCCTTCCTGAATGTCCAGCCGGGCTCCACACATCAGAAGCTCCATTATCATGGTAACATTATATTATCCAGTTTTCTGAGCTTCTGCACAATTTTCCTCAGTCTAAAAACGTCCTGGGAAGTGTACCCCCCATTGTTCTTCAACCTCATTTGAGTCCTTGCTGAAGAAATAAACATCTCTAAATCTTCAAAAAAATCTTCCACTTTGACACTTCTCAAATTTTTTGTTGTGTGCAGGAACTTCTGTATCTGCCTGACTGCATAACATTTTTTCCGTTGTGAATCAGACACTTGAGAAGCATTTGGGAACTCATATTCCTCAACACTTGAGATGTAATCCCCCCATTGTTTTTCAATCTCACCCCATTGCTTTTCAACCTCATCCTCGTCCATGCTGGACTGAGAGGAACCTGTGTCTTCTACACCCTCCTGACTCTCTTTGACCAAACTTGTCACTCCTTTCTTATCCTGAGAGCCCACCCCTCCATCACTTCCCACCACGCCATCCACTGTCTGACTGTGTACATTGTCCACCACCTTCAAATGTTCCCCTATTACTTCACTTGTCATATTTTGTTATTCCTTTTTTTACCCTGACGCGGTGTTGGGCTTGGGGGGACAAAGAAAACTCTGCTCTCCCCTTTTACCTCGCCACTTGTTGAAGGGGGGGCAGCATCTCTGATTCCCACCTCCTTACCTACACAACCACTGGTTGAGGGGGGAACAGCGTCTCCCACCCCTCCCTCCTCTGTACCCGCACCACCCGCACCACCCCCTGTTACCCCACAGTCGCCACTAGTTGAGGGGGGGGCAGCTTCCCTCACTCCTCCCTCCTCTGTACCAAGGCTCTGCTCCGTACCTGCTACACCGGTTCTGTGGCCCTGCATCTGGATACTATCTGCTGCGCTACTGACGGTCTGCAAAGGGCCACTGTTTACATTGCTGACGGTCTGCAGCGGGACACCGTCTACACTGCCGACAGCCTGCAAAGGATCACTACCGACAGTGCTGACGGTCTGCAGCGTGACACTGTTGTTGTCACTGCTCTCAGCTCTGCGCTGCCACACTCCGAGTTCTCCCTTCTCTACACCTGCACTACGCGCAGCTTCGTCTGGGATCACTGTCCCTGCGGCCCTGCGCGCAGGCTGAGATTGTGCGCCTCTCCCCTCTTCCCTCACACAGTCTCGGATTAAATGTCCCTCTTCCCCGCATCTGAAACATTTTGAGTTTCCAGAGTTCACAAAAACAACGTAATCAAAATCATCAACTCTTAATTTTAAAACCAAATCAATCTCTTCTCTGTTGTTCTCGAGAATCATTAAAACTTGGCGTCTATGTGACACAACATGTTTTAACAACGGAGATTTGCATCCAGAGATTTCCCCATTATCGGGGAAATTATCCTCCCATATCTTGCAAGTTGATTTATCAGTACTTCATCACTTATGAACGGCGGGATGTTATTTATATTAATCCTTCTGCCTGGTGTGGAGAGATGCTCCACTGTAATACACACATCCTCGATATTGATTCCTGATTCAACAACCGAGTGCACCTTCTCAAGGCAGTCTAGGAAAATAACCACTCCACCATTCATCCTCGCGGCTGATTTCACACTTTTATGTCCAACGACTTTACCTATTGCCAAGCTGCAATCCTCTACGGACACATTAGAAGCATTAATCTTTACACCATGCTTCCTGCTCATTTTGACAAACTCCATACTGGCGTCTGACGTCAGCCAGCAAACCAGCCTGGCCGATGCGACTGCCAAACAAACAAAACACTCCCACTTAACCCTATACACACCAAAAACACACAGCAACCCAACACAACACTATAATACAATATCCCATAAACAAATTAACAAAATAGACAGATAAAGATAGAAAAAAACTCACTACACCTTCAATCTCCAACCTCTCCAATCTCTCCAATCTCATTCCCAGCATGCACTGAGAGAGAGAGAGAGAGAGAGAGAGAGAGAGAGAGACAGACATGAGAGATGTTTTGATTTTTATAAAAAACTAAATTTTTTACTAAAACTACACAAGATGCAACAAAACGTTCAAAATTAAAAATACTCTACAACTCAAAACCAAAAAACTAAAAACAAAACAAACAAAAACAAAAAACACAAAACAAAACAAACAAACACACAAAAACAAAACAAACAAAAAAAATCAATTAGGGACAACGATGCTGAAACTGAACCAAATTGTCACTTTGAAATTTTCCCCCATAGGGAAAAAAAAACCTAAACGATCCAAAGTTCTGGGCGTATCAGAGAGAGAGACACCGGAGAGGCACTGTAGAAACCGTAGTCCTGAGAAGAGCGTCTCTAGCTTCACCTTTCCCCGTGTGGTACAACACATCAGGCCTTTGTGCGTGTCCGACAGACTCCAGTCAAAACCTATCCCGTGGATAAACAGGGCCGCCCCGTCAGCTGACCATCCTCCTTCAGCCTTATCACATTTGCTCCTACCGTCCACCAGTTTTATATCACATGGCATCGATGATGTCGGGGGCCGAAAACAGAGCAGGGGGATCGAGATGCACTCTGGACCGACATCCTCATCAGACAGTATGTTACCCTCGCCTCCCCGTCCGAGGCCGCCTTTTCCTCCCTGGTTCAGATGCCGCTCCAACATCACCTCCCACTCCCCCGTGCGGAGACTGGCAGCCCCCAGTGACTTCCCATCGAGCAGTCTGATTCGAGAGCTCAAAACCCTGATGAAACCCATTTCCGAACATCGGGTAGAAATTAACCAGCAAAGTCCGCTTTACCATCATCCTCCAAGGCTGAATCAGGAAACCGTTTATTTCGGCGTAGAACATGATGAGCCCCACAGTCATACCTTCCAACCCTTGAACAAGGTACCGGTGCCGGTAACATAAAAAGACGGCAGAGACAACATCCCCCATGACGACTCTGATGAAAAGTCTGCCGAAGGAGTAATGCGTGGCCTTCCCATCGGGCATGAAAACGATACGCTCTGCTCCTGTCTCTGAATCCTCCATAGTCCCAGTCTTTATAAAATTCCACAAATGTATAAGATTACATGAGCTGAAAAAAAAATAAATAAAAAATGTCTCAGCCTCCTTGCCCCGGTAGCGGGACACCTTGAAACGTCCAGCCCTAAGTGATAACACACCAGTCCCGTCAATAAAAAAAAAACTCTCATTTAGAAATAAAAAGGTAAAACAAACAAAAACAAATAAAAACAACAAAACTACACCGATTCCACTCCAGCCTCCACCATACTGGGGCCCTGCAGCACCTTCTGCACAATCTTTCTCATCCTGTACATATCTGTGTCAACAAAACGACCATCTCCTTTAAACCTCATATGTTCCTTTGCTGCCAAAACAAACAAATCCTTATCCGGAGAAAAAAATTTCCACCTCTACTCCCTTCCTGTTCTTTGTCAACTGTAAAAACAGTTTCATTGCATCCATTGAATATGAAAAAAAAGTTAACGAAGCATCGCTCTCATATTCCTCATCATCATCAACACACATCTCCGCCCATGAACTCCCCTGTGTACTCTGCGTACTGCTGAGTTCTTCCGTCACACCTGTCTTCTTAGCTTGAGAGCTCGACAACCCAACTACTTCAATCTTCCTCTTCTGCCTAACAACCCTCATCCCGCTGTCCCCCTCTCCCATGTCAACTTCCTCCACCCTGACCCCCTCAACTGAGTCCCTTGACCCTGTCCCCTCAACAGCTACAGCCACCCCAGGTACACTCCCCTCATCTGTAACCCTTCCCGCCACGACCCCCCCCCCACATTTTCATGCCCATCATCTTCCCCTTGTATTACAACAGGTCTACTTGCCACCTCCGTAATCCTTCCCACCACGACCCCCCCCCCCCCCCCCACACATTTTCATCCCCACCATCTTCCCCTTGTATTACAACAGGTCCACTTGCCCCCTCTGTAATCCTTCCCACCACGACCCCCCCCCCCCCCCCCACATTTTCATCCCCATCATCTTCCCCTTGTATTACAACAGGTCCACTTGCCCCCTCTGTAATCCTTCCCACCACGACCCCCCCCCCACATCTTCATCCCCACCAACTGTCCCTTGTATGTCAACAGGTTCACTCCTCACCTGGCTATTTAACGTGTCCCGGCTGACACAAGCTCCTTCTACCCCCCCCCCCCCCCCCCCCCCGTTCCATCTCCACCATTCTTTCCCCGTACTGCAATCTCAGCCGTACCTACTCCTTCCATTTCCTTATCACTTCTATCTGGTACGATAACCTTCTCAGAAATCTCCCCACTACCCCTCTTCCCCTGTCCCCCCCCCCCTCAACCCCTCGATTCATACCCCAAGCTGCTCTTCCTTTCTTCATTGCACTCTCCCCCTCCTTTTCCCCCCTGCTCGGCCCCTCCCCAGGGCACGCTTGCCTCTGATGCCCCTCCCTTCCACACGCAAAACAGCGCATGTTTTGTGACGTCGCAAAAATAATATACTCAAACCCGTCTACTAGTACTTTAAAATTAAGATCCAACTCATCATCACGTTTGTTCATTATAATGAACGTCTGCCTTCTGTGAGAAACCACATGCTGTAGTTCAGGTGCCTTAAAACCCGAAGACATTTTCCTTAAAGGAGCTACAACTTTCCCAAACCTGGCGAGTTCCCTTAATATAAGCTTGTCGCTCACCAACGGGGGAACGTTTGACAACGTCACCTTAATGGCAGGTGTTGTGAGCGGCATCACAGACACAAACGTACCACGTATGACCAAACCGTCCGTTATCAGTTGATTAACCCTAATCAAATCATCCACAAAGAAAACAATTCCCCCATTCATCCTTGCCGCAGACTTAACGGCCGGAGCACCTACTATTCCCGCAACAACGAGACTGCATTCCTCCACTGAACACGGAAATGCCGGCGCGACTTTGAAACCATGTCTCCTGGTCAGCTTAGTGAAGTCCATGCCACCGCGACAGCAGACAGCTGCCTAAGCGAAGAGAGAGAGAGAGAGAGAGAGAGAGAGAGAGAGAGTTTGTTTGCTTTGGCAATGTAAACGTACGTTCCCCATGTCAATAAAGCCCATTTGAATTCAATTTAATTAAATTTTATTTAATTGAGGGAGAGAGAGACACACACACGAGAGAGAGAGAGAGAGAGAGAGAGAGAGAGAGAGAGAGAGACACACACACACAAGAGAGAGAGACACACGAGAGAGAGAGAGACACAAGAGACTTTTGATGTTCTTTGTTAAAACATGTCAACTGGAGGGCGGTTAGGTGGTCGAGCGGAGATTGCGTTCGTCACCAGCCCCGGAGCTGTGAGCTTGGTTCGCCTGTTCGAATCCAGCTCACAGCTCCGGGGTTGTCACCAGCTTGGCTGGCCGTCTGCACTGATACAATTGGCTGTATCAGAGGGTGGGAGAAGCTGGCGGGGTGGGTCCGGGTCGTTGTAAACAGCGACTCCTACAGTTCGGTCGGGGCGCCTGCTAAGCGTGGATTGGACGTGAGGGGGATAGTGTGGTCCTCCCACACGCTACGCCCTCTCAATGAGAATCCGCGCTGCCAGGTGAAAAGAAGCGGTGATTGGCTGGACGTGTGTCGGAGGAAGCACGTGGTAGCCTCCACTCTCCCAAATGATCTGACTGTGGGGGGTAAAGCGCAGCGACCAGGAAGGGACTGGGAATTGGCATATGACTAACATTGGGATGGGAGAAAAATCGGAGGAAAATGGAGGGGAAAAAGACCAAAAAAAAAAAAAAACGTGGCTAAAAACAGTCAGTAGAGACACAAAAAATCTCACGGCATCTTCATAAAAACAACACACACACCCACACACTCACCCGCACACACACGCACACAGGGCCGCCTGGGAGAAATGCGAGGCCCTGTGCGAGATTTAACGCGAGGCCCCCCCCCCCAAAGGTAAAAAAAAAAAAAAAAAAAATTATATATATATATATATATATATATATATATATATATATATATATTTTTTTTTTCTTTTTTTATATATACAGTCAACATATTCTTAAATAATAGCGCTGCCCGAGGCGGGGCATGATACAGTCAACATATAGCAAAAGAGAGAGCGAGAGAGAGCTCCCGTTCTACAGTCAATAAGTGTACAGAGAGAGAGAGAGAGAGAACATGTGTTTGTCATGTGTGTGTGTGTTAGAGAGAGACTAGAGCATGTATGACAGATTCAAAAGGACAAAGATCAAAAGAGAGAGAGAGAGAGAGAGAGACACATTGGAAAGAAATTGAAATGCTATTTGGCCCTAAACAGAGAGTACACAGTGGCAGAATACCTGAGCACTGTGACTGAAGATCCTTGAGCACAGCCTAGCCATCGAGAAAGGCCGCCATAGGCAGACTGTGTGTGTTAGAAAGAGAGAGAGAGAGAGAGAGAACATGTGTGTTTGTCATGTGTGTGTGTGTTAGAGAGAGACTAGAGCATGTATGACAGATTCAAAAGGACAAAGATCAACACTTAAATCCAACAAGAAGAGCAGGGTATACCAGAGAAACCAAAGCAAGGAGCCAATGGCCGACATCAGCTAAATAGGCTAGCCAGGTACTGTGAGACACCAGGCCACACACAGCTTTGGCCAATGGCCCAACGCTACCCAAGCTACACAAGCTACACAAGCTACACCATTCACACACAGCACATGTCGTATCTCCAAATGTTGTGAAGTAGCATATGTTTTGCCTGGAAAAAAACATCGTTATTAACAAAACATTCAGGAGGGGAAGGAAGGAAGAGTGGGGTAATGTCATGACATTTTCATTAATCTTAGTTACCTGCACGAGGGCGCAGGGCGAAAGGCCGCAACACAGGTCTCCACGTTGACGAAAGGCCTCTCGCTGCCTTGTCATGGTATACATGCATACAGCCAGGTGCTCTCACCACCAGGCACACACCGTTAGCGTTAGCTACTAGTAGTATTAGCTAGTCGACCAGTTTGGCTCCAGAGAGAGAGAGAGAAAGAGAGATGTCAGATCCACGGCGGGTATATAATCATAGGTTGACTCACGGTCACTCACCATAACGCAGTATCAACGTGGAAGGAGACTTTCTTGGCCCCACGGTGTAATTTCTTCTTCTTCTTCTTCGAGCACTTTCCGGCAGACTGGACACCTTTCGGCGTATTGCTGCCTAACAGATTTATCTGCTCACAAGTTATCTTCTCCTTCTTTTGAAAAGACATCCACTCGCCTCGCCTCGCTCCTCTGGATAGCTTAGCTAACGCTAGTTAGCATTTAGCTAAGCTAGCTAATAGCCGACATCATGGCTCCGGCCATTTGTCCCGCTAGCGAGAGGCCTTTCGTCAACGTTCCTTGGTGACCGACCGACCGACTGATAATGATGATAATGACCGACCTCTTTCTTCGTCTTCGTCTTTGACTAAGCATAGTCAAAAGCTGCACGCTGAAAATGAAATAGTCAAACGCAGCTGACTCACGCTGGAAGCATCTCGACTCACGCGGCGCCGGCGGGCGTACTACTGTCTACACATGACGTAAGTAAAACCACTCCCTTCGTTGAAACCTGCCTGCTGCTGCAGAACCCCAGCTGAGCTCCAATAGTGAGTATGTCTGCAGGACCCAGGAACAAGTCAGACACATTCTACAAACGTGTCTAATGTGAAATATATAAGCATATAAGCAAAACTAGATTTTAGGTCTGTGATGAAAAAGGGCCTCGCGGGAAGGGGGGCCTCGCAAAAAAATAAAAAAAAATAAAAATAAAATAATAAAAAAAATTAATAATTTTTTTTTTTTTTTTTTTGCGAGGCCCCCCTCCCGCGAGGCCCTGTGCGACCGCACTGCTCGCACACCCCCTGAGGCGGCCCTGCACGCACACACACACACCCACACACACACACACACACGCACACACACACACCCACAAACACACCAAACAAACCCCAAAAACGTCCTTCAGCACATAAACACGAGAGAGAGCGAGAGAGAGAGAGAGAGAGAGAGAGAGAGAGAGAGATAGAGAGAGAGAGAGAGAGAGAGAGAGAGAGAGAGAGAGAGAGAGAGAGAGAGAGAGAGCAGCACTGCCTCCTGCCTCTTAACCTGCCTCCTACCCTCCTCAATAAAGGAATATCTTATCTTATCTAGCGTTAGGATCCGATCTTGTACCTACTCTGCTTACAGTACTTCGGCGTCACCTTCCTCTCAAGAGGGTTTATCTATTCCTCTCTAACCCTCTCTCCTCTCTCCTCTTTCCTCTTTCCTCTCTCCTCTCTCCTCTCTCCTCTTTCCTCTTTCCTCTTTCCTCTCTCCTCTCTCCTCTCTCCTCTTTCCTCTTTCCTCTCTCCTCTCTCCTCTCTCCTCTTTCCTCTTTCCTCTTTCCTCTTTCCTCTTTCCTCTCTCCTCTCTCCTCTCTCCTCTTTCCTCTTTCCTCTATCCTCTTTCCTCTTTCCTCTCTCCTCTTTCCTCTTTCCTCTTTCCTCTTTCCTCTTTCCTCTCTCATCTCTCCTCTTTCCTCTCTCCTCTCTCCTCTCTCCTCTCCCCTCTCTCCTCCTCTCTCTTCTCTCCCCTCTCTCCTCCCCTCTCTCTCCTCTCTCCTCTTTCCTCTCTCCCCTCTCTCATCACTCCCCTCTCCTCTCTCCTCTAATAATAATAATAATAATAATAATAATAATAATAATAATAATAATAATAATAATAATAATAATAAATTGAATTTGTATTGCACTTTTTGTTCACTGGGATCCCAAAGTGCTACAGGGTTAAAACATAGTTAACAAATTATTCATAATTATTAGTAAAAAAAATACCTCTCTCCTCTCTCCTCTCAGATATTACTACCTTGCCTTCCGGGCCCACCAGTTGCCTGAGACCAGTAAGGAGAACGTGGTTGCCATCCTGGAGCGGGCCAAGCTGGAGAGCTGGGTGCTGGGGCAGACCAAGGTACCAAGTCATCAACACTTCATCTCATCACAATAGTAGTACACTCACTTTATACATGAATGAATGAACGAATGAATGAATGAATGAATGAATGAATGAATGAATGAATGAATGAATGAATGAATGAATGAATGAATGAATGAATGAATGAATGAAAACTTTATTTAACAGATTGCAGAATGGGTACAATAAGGGGATGCAGACCAGAGAAAGACGTTTATATACTTTATACTGCTTTCACCGTCTACTACCTACCTCATACTATAGTCTACCCATACAGTATAACTCTGTATGATAGCATGTACAATAGTGCTGTATATACCATATACCATTCATTCATTCATTTTGCTTTTATTTTAAATTTGTTGGACCTTATGGTGTTCTTGTTTTGTTCTTGACTTATTGTTATGTTTCTTATTGACTTGTTTAAAGAAGACGTGTCCGGCCCATGGGGACATTAACGTGTGTTGTTGGGCCTTACAAATACATTTGATTTGATTTGATATATACATTTATATATCTATATTTACCGCATAGATATATATATATATATTAATATCTGTCTGAATATACCTGCAAATAATCCTTCTATATACCTACTTATACACCTGCATATAACCTAAATAACTCTCTTAATAATGCTGTATATACCGTATACTGTATATATATTTATTCTTATCAAATTCTTTTGGGGAATTAACTGATAGAAAATGTATCGAAAATGTATCAAAAATGTATCGAATCGAATCGAATCATGGTCAAATGAAGAGATTTCATGATGCATTGAATCGTTGCCTGAAGAATCGTAATCGAATGGAATCGCTGTGAGGTCGAATCGTTACACCCCTAGTATACGCACAAGCTTTTCAATAGCATACGTATGACATACAGTGACAGTATAGGGCCTAAGCGGCCCCTCATGTGTGTGCGTGTGTGTGCGTGTGTGCGTGTGTGTGTGTGTGTGTGTGTGTGTGTGTGTGTGTGTGTGCGTGTGCGTGTGCGTGCGCGCATGCGTGTGCGCGTGTGCGTGTGTGTGTGTGTCAGGTGTTTCTGAAGTACTACCACGTGGAGCAGCTCAACCTGCTGCTCAGGAGGGTGATGGCGCGTGTGGTGGTGATGCAGGCCTACACCAAGGGCTGGCTGGGGGCGCGGCGCTACCGTAGGGTGAAGGAGAAGAGGAGGAACTCCGCCATCGTCATCCAGTCAGGTGAGACCAGGAGAGGTCCCCCCCATGTCCCTCATTTTTCCCACGTAGGGATGTTCGATATTAGCATTTCTTTACCGCTATCCGATATACCGATATTGTCCAACTCTTTCAGGTAACTAACATTACATATCTCATATGTCGTGGAATTAACACAACATTATGCATACTTTTGACAATAAAAGGCTTTTGCTTTTCGGTCGGGCCGCTTTTGTATATAAGATGTTGTGAAGGGCCAGATTAAACCGAATATATATATTTATTTATATATATATATTTAATTGTATTTGTATATTCTCTAATATTCCTTGATATCCCTTGTATATTCCTTGTACAATATGCATTGAATATCCATTCTAGCCTACTGAACATCCCATAATAGTCTCCATTCTACTATTGGTCGAGACCTTGGTGCCAGGCTGCCATACCCCCCAGACCCAGTTCAAACGTACCGCTCAACATGTACGAACAAGTCCTAGTTCCGCGTAGGAATCTGGCTACCGCACCACTAACGGTACTATTTGTTCATAGTGCGTATATATACTGCGCTACTAAAGTAGGACTTCCTTTTTAGTCCAGTTTCTTACCCTCCAATAGAGTGACAGACGTAAAGCCTCCCCGCGACGCCACGTGTGGGAGTAAGGCCAAGTTCGGCCTACCATCGGTATTGAGACATCGTGTATATTAATATTTGAATAGTCATATTTGGCACTATATCGTCGAGTTGGACGTAGTCTATTAAGCTAATAATAGTCTATTCATATGTAGTGCTTCGTGCGGTGAGAATACTATCGTAGTCAGTACCCCATCGTTTCGGGCAGAGAACTGGCTGCTTATCCAGGGTGGCCGACCCCATGTGAGGCTGCACCCGAGGAGCCCCAGAGCCGACGAGCGAGTGGACCTGCATACCGGATTATTCTACCGACGACAGCCCGCCTTCCCAGGCACGGATTATGCTTTGTGTACAGTGATTATTCCATGGATAAAGACCCCCGACACTGCCGTGTGTTGGAACCCCCCCCCCTGGAGAGGACGCAAGGTGAGGAGGCGCTCTGCAAGACGAGGTCGCTTCACGAGAGCCGGCCCACAGAGAGTCCAGCTGCTTTCATCTGTGGTCCAAGGATCGCTGGCGCATTGAACTGCACTACTGTGGGTTCACCCAGGATACCCTTAGCCGGACGAGGCAGCCAGACTCTACCCCCCCCCCCTCCTACTCCTGTTGTCTTACAAGCGACCGGATTAACCCCCCTAGTGTATCCAGTCTTATAATCATTAAAGTATCATTGCTGTTATTCCTTAACTATTCCAGGTCGTATATTTACCACCTGCGCCATCAGAGATTGGACATTCTCTATTGATATACCGACGAATACTCTTTGCCATAAAAGTGCATACTATTTCAATTCATAAATGTAATTAAGTGATTAAGTGCTTGCTCTACACACCATTGCTGTGTAGGAATAAATACATACTTCGACTTCGTACATTTGTGTTGGATCCGTTTCATCTACGTGAGAGTGTTTATCATAATATATTTATGCCGAGTACTGGGTGGCCGAATATAAAGTACAAAGGTAGTGGTAGTAAGTATCATATCTAACAATACAGTCAGGGAATTGTACCCCTCAGTTACAATTGGTCCTTCGAGCCGGAGGGTAATTAGTGTAATATTAATATAGTGTTATTAATATTGAAATGGCCTATGATGAACACTCCACGAAACGATCCTCCTAACCAACACCCGCAGCGCGAACGACGGCTCCCTCAGTACTTAGAGGCTTACGCTGTCAGTCAACAACCTAGTCTTCTACTAACAGTAAACGCGGTAAAACTAGAAAGTAAAAGTATGTCTAACCCCAACGCCCAGACTACCCCGACCATAGAGGCCCCTACGGGTTCTAATGTAACTGACCAAGTTCACGGTGGGGACCAGTGGGAACCCGACATGACTTCACACCCCGCCAGTACTGAAGAAGTAGTCCCCGATGAGTCCCGGGAGGAATACAACGCTACCGAGAGAGAACTCGGCACGGAAGAAGACGGGGAGAGCACCGTGGAGATAGAGCTCCAAGGCTCCGCAAGGAGTACCCCGAGGGAAGGCTCCCCTATACAACCGCCTTCTCCCAGCGAGGCAGAGAGGACCCTACAGCAGGCCTTCCTCATCAGCCTGAACGCCGCTGCTGAACGCGACCGACTGCAGATCCAGCAGCGGAGCGAAGAAGAGCATATACGTCTAGAAATAAGACGCATTCAGAGGGAAGAGAATGTGGCCCGAGACCGAGCAGACAGCCAGCGAGCAGCTGCTGGTGCTCTACGGGACGCAGAGCGCGACAGACAGCAAGCGCAACTAATAGAACAGCTGATCAGACGGACAACACCCTCTCCCTCCGCCAGAGGCTCCAGGAACTCGTCTAGACACACCTCCAGGGCGGCATCCCCTAGCCGAGTAAACAACCCTGAACTTGACCAACAGACGAGGTCTATACCCCCCACAGACCACCTCCCCCCACCGGTCCAAGCGAGACCTAGCAACCGGGAAGGAGCAGCATATCCTGTGGAGAGGCTAAACCAGAGACTACAAGCACTGGATGACCTAACTGAAGACGAAGAGGAAGAGGAGGAGAACCACGCCCGACGACAGCACAGTACTCTACCGGACCAGGAGGTCCGGTACAGCCCAGGCTATACTCCCGCGGAGCTGCGCTACAGACCCCCGACTCTATACCCGGGTGGGCACGACGCACGACCCGCACCGAGGAACAGCACCTGGACAAGCGGGCCATGGTACACTGCCGGTACCAGCCCATACCAAGGAGCGGGAGGAGACTCGCCTAGGAGGCCTCTCCCCCAACGCTCGCCGATGTATCCACAGTCAGCGTCATACATTGGCACGCCTATGGTACCCGACATCACCCAAGAGAACCGGGCCCAGTATACAGAACTCCGCATGTGTCTGGAGACCATGTTGGTGGATGTATTGGATGAACGCCATAAATACGCCATCCTACTGAAGCACTTAAAGGTACCCCACGCACATAATATAGCGCTCGCCTACGCGACTTCCACCACCCCATACACAGCAGCGCTGGTAGCATTGGACCAGAGGTATGGGCGCATATGGGATTACGTGATCCAGGAGATCCGACACATCGACCGCTTACCCCCAGCAATAGACAATCGAGCACTGGACGACCTGTCCATCAGAGTGCAGTCCCTGGTAGGGATGTTGGGAGCGCAGAGAGAGAAGGGGAGGCATGAACTTTACGCCAACTCAAATGTGGAAAGGATCTTGGAGAAGCTGCCGCCCGCTCGACAGGAGCGTTTTAGGCGGCAGAGAGACCACCGAGACCCGAATGGCCCCGAACCGAACCTCCTCGATCTAGCAGACTTCCTGGCGAGAGAAGTCAGCAGCCTACGGCTAGATACATTCGGACGGAGCACCCCTGGCTCCAGAGAAGGAACCAGACGACTAAATGATGGAAGAAGATCGGTGACTGTGATGCACCAATCGGAGTCAGTACCGAGCAGCAGGAGCCACAGTACCCCCTCCAGAACGGAGAAGTGGAAGATAGTGTGCCCCTACTGTGAGAAAGAACACTGGCTAGCGCAATGTGACTCCTTCCCCAAGCTGAACGCGGAGGAAGCAAGTCAATGGATAAAGTCCAACAAGCGCTGTTTTCGCTGTGCGCGCTCACACATGGCAGCCGAATGCCGCTTAAAGAAAAGGTGCACCAAGTGCGATGGAGCCCATCTGGACATACTTCACGACAGTAACAGACGGCGCCCTTCACCCGCACCATCCAGCAGCAAAGCGAGCGTCATGTACATCGATCCCGCCAGCAGCAGTGGAGCCCGAGTACTCCTAAAAGTAGTGCGTGTGACACTAAGCTACCAGAATAAAGTCCTGGACACTTACGCCGTCCTCGATGACGGGTCAGAGAAGACCCTTCTGCTCGCCTCCGCTGCGGCCCAGCTAGGGCTGCGGGGAAGCGAAACCCAAATGACAATTCGGACAATAAGACGAGATTTGAAGACGATAAAGGGCGAGAATGTCTCATTCTCTATCGCAGCAAGCGGCCAGCCTGAGCGACGGTACCAGATTACAGACGCTTTCACCAGCCAAGAAATAGGACTGTCGCGGTACACATACCCCGTCGCCAAGCTGATGGAGAAATATGCACATCTGCGCAAGTTACCGATCCCGCTCATAGACAATGCTATGCCGACCCTGTTGATAGGCTCCGACCATGCAGACCTCATTGTCCCGATAGACCGGGTTCATACCGGACCCCGAGGCTGTCCTGCAGCAGTCGAGACCCGTTTGGGATGGACTCTCCAAGGCCCGCTCGCCAAATCTCTCAACCGAAGTACAGCCACTAGATGTCTCCACTCCCGAGTCACAGAGGGAGAAACCGCACTCCTGCAACACGTAGAGCGGCTATGGACCTTGGAACAAATGCCCTTTAAGAACGGAAAGAAAGACATTCGCTCTAAAGATGACATTTACGCCATTCACCTCCTCGAGACAGGGACCAAGAGAGTCCCGGTCAACGGCGTGTTGAGATACGCCACGCCACTCCTGCGGCGAGAAGGAATGCCTACTTTCCACGCCAAGACAGACGCCACAGAACGGTACCTGCTGAACACGGAGCGGCGCTTAGCCAAGAACCCCGCCCAAGAGAGTGTATACCGCGCTGAGATTGAGAAGCTCATCACAGCGGGACACGTCACAAAGATGGACATTAAAGAGGCTGACCAGACCACTGAATCGTGGTACGTGCCTCACCACAAGGTCCATCACAACGGTAAAGACCGCATAGTATTTAACTGCAGCTACCAGATCGGATCCCAAAATCTGAATAAAGAGTTACTGCCCGGTCCCACACTCGGCCCCTCCCTACTCGGCGTTCTACTCCGCTTCCGCCAGGAAAAGGTGGCCATCAGCGGGGACATTAAAGGAATGTTCCTGCAGGTGAGATTAGTAGAGGAGGACAAGCCCCTGTTACGGTTCCTATGGAGAGAGAAGCCAGGAGATGAGCACCCAGCCATCTACCAATGGGAAGTCCTCCCCTTCGGAACGACGTGCAGCCCCTGCTGTGCTACATTTGCACTACAGAAACATGTAGCAGAGGACCCAGCAGCGGACGAAGAGGTCCGACACAGCGTAAAGAACAGCTTCTACGTAGACAACTGTCTACAAAGCCTTTCAACCCAGGAAGAAGCCGAGGCTCTCCTGATTAAACTCCGCGCCTCATTGATCAAAGGCGGCTTTGATCTCAGGCAGTGGGCCAGCAGCGATCCGCAAGTACTGCGCAGCCTCTCCTCCGAGGACAAGGCAGCCAGCAGCGAGACCTGGATGGCTACAATCCCGGGAGAAGCCCAGGAGATGACCCTGGGATTGGTGTGGCGATTCAAAACAGATTCGCTTCACTACAGACACAAGCCCCTGACTACGGAGCAGGGAAGGCCGGCGGCGGCGCCGACCACCAGACGGAGTGTGTACACAACACTCGCCCGACAATATGACCCGCTAGGATGTATTCTACCGTACACCACCAGGGCAAAAATGATTGTACGAGCATTGTGGGACAAGGACCAGGGCTGGGACGACCCCATTCCCGCACACCTTGCATCCACCTGGAGAGAGTGGGAGATGGAGCTCCACTCACTCCCAGGCGTTAATATGCGCCGAAGCTACTTCCCACCCACGGTGAGGCCAGAGACATGTAAAATGGACTTACACGTCTTCAGTGACGCCTCAGAGGTCGCATACGGATCAGTAGCCTACTTGCGGGCCCAAGAAGAGGGGGGAGAGATCTACACAGCATTTGTCCTCGCCCGCTCGAGAATAGCCCCACGCAAGCAACAATCTATCCCACGCCTAGAGCTCTGCGCAGCCCTAGCCGGAGCGCACCTAGCCACGCTCATCCAACGTGAGCTCACCATACCGGTGTCTAGAACAATCCTGTGGTCAGATTCCACGACAGTACTCGCCTGGATCAAATCGGACTCATGCAAGTACAAAGTCTTCGTGGGAGTCAGAGTCACCGAGATTCAAGACTTAACCGAAGAGTTAACCGGAGAAACAGAGTGGCGCTACGTTGATACAAAACAGAACCCAGCTGACGTCATCACCCGGGGAATGCCCCTAGATGACCTCACCCGTCGCAATGTCTACAGTGACGGCCCAGCATTCCTAAAGCTCCCGGAAGGAGAGTGGCCCACGCCTATCCCGAGGGAAGCCAGTCAGGAGGAGGCTGAGAATAAGAAGCCTGTGTTCTGTGGATTGAGCACTGTTATCTCCGCAGACCCCAACATAGATGATTGCACTACCATAGAGAGTGCACAACAAAGGACATTCCTACTGCACTACCTACCGTCTCTACAGACCCGCCAGAAGTGGGTAAAGGAGAGAGACAATTTGACAGAAGGAACGGTCGTCATGATTATTGATCAATCACTGCCCAGAGCTATGTGGCCGGCCGGCCGCGTAAGCAAAGTGATCACCGGTGCCGACGGCAAGGTCCGAGCAGCTGAAGTGCTTGTCCAGGGGCGCGCACTTACACCCGTCCCGTGGCGAGGCTCATAGAACTGCCCCGACTCCCAGACACAATCGATGATGACCATGACCCTATAACCCGATGACTTTGTGAAGTTGACTGACCCCTACAGCAAACCCTTATGTGTAAATAGACAACGCGATTAATCTGTCTCTGCTTAACTGATTAGGTCTGGGACCAATCAGGGGGTGGCTGTTGTGAAGGGCCAGATTAAACCGAATATATATATTTATTTATATATATATATTTAATTGTATTTGTATATTCTCTAATATTCCTTGATATCCCTTGTATATTCCTTGTACAATATGCATTGAATATCCATTCTAGCCTACTGAACATCCCATAATAGTCTCCATTCTACTATTGGTCGAGACCTTGGTGCCAGGCTGCCATACCCCCCAGACCCAGTTCAAACGTACCGCTCAACATGTACGAACAAGTCCTAGTTCCGCGTAGGAATCTGGCTACCGCACCACTAACGGTACTATTTGTTCATAGTGCGTATATATACTGCGCTACTAAAGTAGGACTTCCTTTTTAGTCCAGTTTCTTACCCTCCAATAGAGTGACAGACGTAAAGCCTCCCCGCGACGCCACGTGTGGGAGTAAGGCCAAGTTCGGCCTACCATCGGTATTGAGACATCGTGTATATTAATATTTGAATAGTCATATTTGGCACTATATCGTCGAGTTGGACGTAGTCTATTAAGCTAATAATAGTCTATTCATATGTAGTGCTTCGTGCGGTGAGAATACTATCGTAGTCAGTACCCCATCGTTTCGGGCAGAGAACTGGCTGCTTATCCAGGGTGGCCGACCCCATGTGAGGCTGCACCCGAGGAGCCCCAGAGCCGACGAGCGAGTGGACCTGACTACCGGATTATTCTACCGACGACAGCCCGCCTTCCCAGGCACGGATTATGCTTTGTGTACAGTGATTATTCCATGGATAAAGACCCCCGACACTGCCGTGTGTTGGAACCCCCCCCCCTGGAGAGGACGCAAGGTGAGGAGGCGCTCTGCAAGACGAGGTCGCTTCACGTCTCTCCTCCGTGGACCGGAGAGAGCCGGCCCACAGAGAGTCCAGCTGCTTTCATCTGTGGTCCAAGGATCGCTGGCGCATTGAACTGCACTACTGTGGGTTCACCCAGGATACCCTTAGCCGGACGAGGCAGCCAGACTCTACCCCCCCCCCCTCCTACTCCTGTTGTCTTACAAGCGACCGGATTAACCCCCCTAGTGTATCCAGTCTTATAATCATTAAAGTATCATTGCTGTTATTCCTTAACTATTCCAGGTCGTATATTTACCACCTGCGCCATCAGAGATTGGACATTCTCTATTGATATACCGACGAATACTCTTTGCCATAAAAGTGCATACTATTTCAATTCATAAATGTAATTAAGTGATTAAGTGCTTGCTCTACACACCATTGCTGTGTAGGAATAAATACATACTTCGACTTCGTACATTTGTGTTGGATCCGTTTCATCTACGTGAGAGTGTTTATCATAATATATTTATGCCGAGTACTGGGTGGCCGAATATAAAGTACAAAGGTAGTGGTAGTAAGTATCATATCTAACAATACAGTCAGGGAATTGTACCCCTCAGTTACATAAGAACTTGTTCTTACTTGCTTGCCTGGGTAAATAAAGGTTAAATAAAATGTAAAAAAAAATATATATATTTGAGGGGCGGCTACGTGGCGCATTGGGCAAGGCGCTCGCAACGAATGCTGGAGACTAGGCTCGAACAGGATGCCTCCACATTGGCCGTATTACGGGGAGGGAAACTGAAGGGTGGGGATCGGGCGTTGTGGACAGCGACTCCTACAGGTCGGTTGGTGCGCCTGCGCAGTAGAATCAAGAAGCGACGGGGGCGGGGCCCCTCCAAAGCCCAGACCCCCGATGCTGAAAGATCGAGCTGCGCAGGTGAAAAGATGCGACGGCTGTTACCTCGAGTATCGGAGGGGACTCGTGCTATGTATGTCTTAGTCCACATTGCAGCCGGCTTGTGGGAGGCAAGAAACAACGTTCGATGGGAGAAAAATAGAAAATGGGAGAAAAAGTTAATAAAAAATATATATATATATTTTTTTTTACCGATCATTTCCGATGACATTTTAATGCCAATATCGGACATCTCTACTCCCATGTCTCCCATGTCCCCCTTGTCCCCCACATCCCCCATGTCTCCCACATCCCCCACGCCATGGCTCTTCTGTTACCAATTTTCCATGGGCGACTAAAAACACAGTTCTTCAATCAATATATTGAAAAAATGTATAAATAAAAAAGAACCTTCTTACCGTCTTCTACTATCATGCACTCTTCCACTAATTAATCTTTCTTGTCTATATTGCTACCTACTAGGGGTGTAACGGTACACAAAAACCACGGTTCGGTACGTACCTCAGTTTTGAAGTCACGGTTCGGTACGGGTTTTCGGTACAGTTGGGGAAAGTTTGGCTTTCCATGTTCCACTCAGGGGTGATGTAGCGTGCAGTAACTAATTGTACTTGTATGGCTGTCAACGAATATTCTATATTGAAATTCATAATCGAGTTTTGAATTCAATTCAGCACGCAAAAAAAAGTTCTGCATGTGCGTTCGTTAGTGGTTAACGTAACGTTGTATTCGTTCGGTACACAGCCGTACTGAACCTTAGGTCCAGTACTGAAACGGTTCGGTACGGATATGTGTACCTTTACACCCCTACTACCTACTATGCTAATATGTCTCTGCTACTATGCGCTCAACACTGCAGCACCAAAGTTTCAACACTGTTTGATGATCATTGTTACTCAACTGATAGAGTTGTACCCTTCCTGCTGACTTGTCGTACAGAACCTGTAAGTCGCTTTGGATAAAAGCGTTGAGCTAAATGATTAAGTAAATTCCGGTCAGTCCCAATACAAACAAACCAACAAAAAAAAAGTATAATAATAATAAAAATAAATTAATTACTGAAAGAATATGTAAACAAAGGAAAAGTATGAATTAATTCCAATACAATATCTGTGGCAGTTAAAGCCCACATGGGGTTAAAGGTCAGGCACGTTTACAGGTAGGATCCGAAGAGGGGGGGTCACGCCGTACGAGAAAAGGCGACAGTGGCTCAGGAGGTAGAGCTGGTCGTCTGGTAATCGGATGGTTGCCGGTTAGATTCCGGCTCCTCCTGGCAGCATGTCAAAGTGTCCTTGAGCAAGACACACACAGTAACACCCTAACCGCTCCCGATGAGCAGGTCGGCACCTTGCATGGTCGCCTCCGCCGTCGGTGAGGGAATGAGTGAGTGAACAGGTGAATGTGAGGCATGTCTGACTCTTTCAACTGTATTCAATGTACAGTTTTTACGTCAATGTACAGTTTTTACGTCAAATGTATATACTCTTTTCTGGACTCTTTTTGTATCACAAACAGTACTGTATTTGCAAATCTGGTATGTCATAAATGTATAGATGTAGCAGTACTGTCTATCTGTATGTCATGTATGTCATATATGTTATGATGAATTGAAAATGGGGGACCCTGAGGTAAACAAGACGAAAGTCTTTCTCTGGTCTGCATCCCCTTAACAATTGTGGGTATTGAGCTGGAGCCTACTGTATTGTACCCATTCTGCAATCTGTTAATAACGTTTTCAATCAATCAATCAATCAATTTAACCCCCAGATGCAGACCATCTACCAGACAGAACGTGTTTATTGATGTATCTCTAGATGCCTCTCGCTCTTGTGCACTCAATCATTACAATATCTAAAAGAATATCTGAAGAAAAAAATAAAAAATAAAACTTACTTCTTACAATTCTTCTTAGTATCTTTTTACTATTATGTCCCCTAATACTATACTACAATTCTTATACTACCACCTATCATGCTAATTATGTCTATACTACTATATTATTTGATGAACAACACCACACTGACCCTTAGCTGCCAGAGATACACCAATCCTGCTGACTTGTTGTTCACAATCTGTAAGTCGCTTTGGATAAAAGCGTTCAGATAGATGGCTTTAATGTGAATTGTAGTCGCTCATGCGTGGTTAGCCACTCTGCCCCTGGTGATGGCTCACAGGAATTGTTCTTTGTGTAAGAGGAGTTATCTTCCCAGTTATGACACTCGGATTGCATATATAGAGATTATAGTTTACCATCATCTCCACTAATGAAAATGAGAACGGGAAAGAGGTACCCTATTACATCAAGAAAGAGGTACCCTATTTTTTTTAAACGTGGGTGTCCCTTTTGTCGCTTGAGCCCCTATATATCGTCCGAAATTCCCATCCACGGTCCTGACCAGATGACAATAACTCCAATCGACTCAATAAAGGAAAACCAAAGGAAAACTAAACAAGGCAAAGCAAATACAGAAGCAACCGTGTCACAAAACAACAAAATGTCATGTGGTAAAAACAGACCCGCAGAAATAAAACCGAACAAAAAGGTGAACCGACCAGTTCACACATCACCACGTAACGACCAAAGGCCCTGAATGACTGTGACCTCAGGTTTGATCCACCCGCCCCTTGATGAGTGATGAAGCTCAGCTTGAGCCAATCAACCAGGTGTTCAGGAGACTCTACAGGAAGGGGCGGGGCTACCTGAGAAGAGGAACGTAGGAATAAAGATGAACACAATAGGTGAATTATTTAGCACCATGTCAACTATGATATGAACGAGATGACTTACCTATACTAACCTAATGTTTTACATGGTATGAATGAGATAACTTACCTAAACTAACATAATGTTTAACATGGTATGAATGAGATAACTTACCTAAACTAACATAATGTTTAACATGGTATGAATGTGATAACTTACCTAAACTAACCTAATGTTTAACATGGTATGAAGGAGATTTGATTTGATTTGAAATCTTTATTTCGAACATGCAATGAATACAAACAAACAATAACAAAAAGCAAAACAACTCAATCTACATGTTCAAAAAGGAGTAGGAAGAAGTATACACTTATTTAATCCTACCCCTTTTCCACTACTCAAATGAGTGTACTATTTTAAAACATAAAAAAGAAAAGAAAAAGAAAAAAATATATATATAAGCAAAACAAAAAACAAAAGAGAGGCAGTTAAATCATTTTGTGTCCTGTACTGTGCAGGACAGTGATGCAACAGTAGCAGGACAGTGGATCACAGTGATTAAACAGTAGCAGGACAGTGATGTAGCAGGACAGTGGATCACAGTGATGTAGCAGGACAGTGGATCACAGTGATGTAGCAGGACAGTGGATCACAGTGATGTAGCAGGACCATTGGCGGGGATATAGACGAGGCTGCTGCCTTAGGGTCCGCCCCCCCCCCCCCCCCCCCCCCCCCCCGCGGGCCCGGGACTGAATGGAGCTCCCGTTCGTGGGACTGGATCAACAGACTGACTGTGCGTTTGTTTTGATTGTAGGCTCCTCCCGTTTTGCCAGTACTGTGGTACGACTGATATCGTGTGGTTTAGGAACAGGGCGTTTTACACAAATCCAGCGCTCCCTTTCTTGGCTGTGACGTAGCCACGTAAGTTTCTTGTGCCACGTTCACGTTACGTGGGAAGAAACGGAAGAACCAGCTTCCGACTGGGAAAAACCATTCACGTCAGCCTCCTAGTGGTAATTCCTACTAGGACATATGGGATTTTTTAAAGACCACGATATCTCCCACTTCGCGTCACGAATTGCGGAAGTATGGATGTGGGCGTTTCATCGAGTCAATGCGTGAAGGCTTCGTTGTAGCAACGAGATGTCCTCTGGTTCTTCCGCTTCTTCCCACATAACGTGAACGCGGCACAAGCAGCACGGACATAAACACAAAGATGGCGTCGGTTACGAATAGTTTCAAAGGAAAAAGATCGCTTGCTATTTGTAATAAATGCAATGCAGAAGTTCCACGAGGAGGGAAAGGGGCAACACGCTATAATAAGCTGCCGGCGGGACATTTACTGAGGACCAGCACAAAGTGTGGATATTATGATTTAACAAGTCCATCTGTCCAGGACGATGACACCATTATTGCAGGTAAGCAGGCAGCCTAGCCGTTTCTAACTTTTTTATAATAATGCAGGACCTGTTGCAGAGGTCTTTATTCGGCATGCAACGACACTCAATGTTTTAGTGGTACACACAGCGGTTAGTTTAGCACACACACCGGAACACACACGCATGCATTGTCTCTTTAGGATCGCAGATGCGATTTGTCTCTGCGATTAACTACTAACGTTATCACGCTAGCTTGGATGCTAACTAGCGTAATGTCATGGTGAATGAATGAAAACTTTATTTAACAGATTGCAGAATGGGTACAATACAGTACAGCTCAATACATACAATTGTTAAGGGGATGCAGACCAGAGAAAGACTCGTCTTGTTTACATCAGGATCCCCCATTTTCAATTCATCATAACATAATGACATACATGACATACAGATAGACAGTAGTGCTACATCTATACATGGCAAGCTATAACACTGACGAAGGAATATGTAATTCCGAAACATGTTTGTTTCAGGCTGCCATTAAATACTTGAACCTGAGAGTGCTGGTCTAGCTTCACTGCTTCTTTTTTACATCTATACATGACATACCAGATTTGCAAATACAGTACTGTTTGTGATACGAAAAGAGTCCAGAAAAGAGAGTATATACATTTGACGTATTATTATTGTATTGTGATATGTTTTGTTTCATGTTGAAAAAAAATATATACAATAAATATCGGTGGGGGGGGGGGGGGGGGGGGGGGGCGAGCTGTCAATCTCGCCTCAGGGCCCGTGGGGCATTCCAACCGCCACTGAGCAGGACAGTACATCACAGTGATGTAGCAGGACAGTGGATCACAGTGATGTAGCAGGACAGTGGATCACAGTGATGTAGCAGGACAGTGGATCACAGTGATGTAGCAGGACAGTGGATCACAGTGATGTAGCAGGACAGTACATCACAGTGATGTAGCAGGACAGTGCAGGACAGTACATCACAGTGATGTAGCAGGACAGTACATCACAGTGATGTAGCAGGACAGTACATCACAGTGATGTAGCAGGACAGTGGATCACAGTGATGTAGCAGGACAGTGGATCACAGTGATGTAGCAGGACAGTGGATCACAGTGATGTAGCAGGACAGTACATCACAGTGATGTAGCAGGACAGTACATCACAGTGATGTAGCAGGACAGTGGATCACAGTGATGTAGCAGGACAGTACATCACAGTGATGTAGCAGGACAGTACATCACAGTGATGTAGCAGGACAGTACATCACAGTGATGTAGCAGGACAGTACATCACAGTGATGTAGCAGGACAGTGCAGGACAGTACATCACAGTGATGTAGCAGGACAGTACATCACAGTGATGTAGCAGGACAGTACATCACAGTGATGTAGCAGGACAGTGGATCACAGTGATGTAGCAGGACAGTGGATCACAGTGATGTAGCAGGACAGTGCAGGACAGTGATGTAGCAGGACAGTTAAAGGTGTATTCCACCCAAATGGTTAGCAGGACAGTGCAGGACAGTGCATCACAGTGATGCAACAGTAGCATGACAGTGGTAAAATGGCTGCAGGACAGTTAAAGGTGTATTCCACCCAAATAGTGTTAAAGGTTATAACCCAAATGTGTCTTCCCCGAATGATTTTAAAGGTGTATTCCACCCAAATTGTTTTAAAGGTTATAATACAGTAGCAGGACAGTGGATCACAGTGATGCAACAGTAGCAGGACAGTTAAAGGTGTATTCCACCCAAATGGTGAGAGGCAGTTAAATCATTGTGTGTCCTGTACTGTGCAGGACAGTGATGAAACAGTAGCAGGACAGTGCATCACCGTGATTAAACAGTAGCAGGACAGTGGATCAGAGTGATGCAACAGTAGCAGGACAGTGCATCACAGTGATGCAACAGTAGCAGGCCAGTGGATCACAGTACATCACAGTGATGCAACAGTAGCAGGACAGTGGATCACAGTACATCACAGTGATTAAACAGTAGCAGGACAGTGGATCACAGTGCATCACAGTGATGCAACAGTAGCAGGACAGTGGATCACAGTGATGCAACAGTAGCAGGACAGTACATCACAGTGATTAAACAGTAGCAGGACAGTGGATCACAGTGATTAAACAGTAGCAGGACAGTGGATCACAGTACATCACAGTGATTAAACAGTAGCAGGACAGTGGATCACAGTACATCACAGTGATGCAACAGTAGCAGGACAGTACACCACAGTGATTAAACAGTAGCAGGACAGTGGATCACAGTGCATCACAGTGATGCAACAGTAGCAGGACAGTGGATCACAGTGATTAAACAGTAGCAGGACAGTGGATCACAGTGCATCACAGTGATGCAACAGTAGCAGGACAGTGGATCACAGTACATCACAGTGATGCAACAGTAGCAGGACAGTGTACAGTGGTAAAATGGCCGCAGCCTGCAGGATAGTGGTAAAATGGCTGCAGGACAGTGATAAAATGGCTGCAGGACAGTTAAAGGTGTATTCCACCCAAATAGTGTTAAAGGTTATAACCCAAATGTGTCTTCCCCGAATGATTTTAAAGGTGTATTCCACCCAAATGGTTATAATACCCAAATGTGTCTTCCCCAAATCATTTTAAAGGTGTATTCCACCCAAATGGTTTTAAAGGTTCTAATACCAAATGTGTCTTCCACGAATCATTTTAAAGGTGTATTCCACCCAAATGGTTTTAAAATTTCTAATACCAAAATGTGTCTTCCCCGAATCATTTTAAAGGTGTATTCCACCCAAATGGTTTTAAAGGTTCTAATACCAAAATGTGTCTTCCCCGAATCATTTTAAAGGTGTATTCCACCCAAATGGTTTTAAAGGTTCTAATACCAAAATGTGTCTTCCCCGAATCATTTTAAAGGTGTATTCCACCCAAATGGTTTTAAAGGTTCTAATACCCAAATGTGTCTTCCACGAATAATTTTAAAGGTGTATTCCACCCAAATGGTTTTAAAGGTTCTAATACCAAAATGTGTCTTCCCCGAATCATTTTAAAGGTGTATTCCACCCAAATGATTTTAAAGGTTCGAATACCCAATTGTGTTATGGTGTCTTCCCCAAATCATTTTAAAGCTTATAACCCCAAATAGTTTGAATGAATAAATGAATGAAATGGGACTATGAAGTCTTTATTTGTAACACATGTGAGATGGGCAGCACACACGCATTCCTTTGGGGGGGTTGCCATTGAAATGTCATCTGCACTTGACCCATCCTGTCGTCCTTCATCCTGGCGTGGGTCCGCACCAATACAATACCTTGCCAATCCAAGTGCTCCTGTTCATCTTCATCAGGGACGTGACAGCATTAGCGATCAGTTCTGCATGTTTTTCCATTCTTTCGTTTTTATTTTTGTATGTGTATTCCCACAAATAGCTTTAAAGGTGTATTCATCCCAAATGTTTCTAAAACTTTATTCCACCCAAAGTTAAAATACTACTTCATGTTCAACTCCTAAAGGTATATATGCTTGAATTACATTCAAGTAATCTCATGACTTCCAGCTTGCTAGCCCATACAATTCCTTCGGGAAAATGTTTGCTGTTTTAAGGAATGCCAGGTGACAACTTAATAGTAAAAAACTTGTATTTAAGGAATGACAGGTGACAACTTAATAGTAAAAAACTTTTATTTAACATGAAACATCATAAACACCTCCCAAAAAATCCTCGGTCTCCCCCTGCCCACACTGGATGACATATTAAGAACATGCTGCCTCCGCAGAGCTAGCAGCATCCTGAAGGATGAAACGCACAAAATCGTTCTAAATGTGTATGTGTCCGGGACATCTACTACTGTTCGATACAACAGAGAATTACTTCTCCGGATCCGCGACGATGTTCGGGAGGTTTCCCACGTTAATCCCGAGCTCAGATGCAAGGACTTCGCTGCATGTCCCTCGGCAGGTGACGGGAGCCGTCAAAGACGCAGACACCGGGGCAAGCGAGGCGGGGTGCTTGTCAAACTCTGCGAGCGCCCTTTCAAGCCTCCACTGCCTTCCATCTACCTGGCGAACATGCAGTCCTGCCGCCGGGATTCGCTGTGTTTCGCTCAAACCGACTGAAGGAATGTACCGGCAAAACCAAAGGAGGAGGGGTCTGTCTTCTTGTGAATGAAAAGTGGTGTACCGATACTACGGTCATGAACAAGACCTGCAATACTAATCTTGAATGCCTAGTCATTAAATGTCGCCCCTTTTATCTCCCTAGAGAATTCCCAGCCATCTTTCTTATTGCTGTTTATATACACCCTCAGTGTATTTTTTAGCATTTGTCCTTTTTATACCGTCTGTGTTTTTACATATTTTTCCTGTACTGTTTACACAGTGTTTGCTCATGTACCCGTATTCCAATGTGGATTCGTCCATACATGGCAATACAAATCTTTTTTACTTTGACTTGACCCCATCTGTCTGTCTGTCTGTCTATCTATCTATCTATCTATCTATCTATCTATCTATCTATCTATCTATCTATCTATCTATCTATCTATCTATCTATCTATCTATCTATCTATCTATCTATCTATCTATCTATCTATCTATCTATCTATCTATATATTATCTTTTTCTATTTTCTAGCCGCTACTGGTGTTCCGATGAGTTCTTCTCCTTGGTATCGGTTCATGCCTTCATATTTATTCAATATATAAAGACATGCCTAAGGGAAGGAGGGACAGACATTAGTAATACAAAATAATATCATAACAATTCATAAATGATGGGCAAACAAACTATTATTATACAAACAAATTATTTGGGATGGGTATCAAATCTCTGCAAATTCCAGTAACATAATGCTGCTTGCTAAATCACAGCAAAAATGTGGCAACAGATTTTGGTTCCAAGGAGAGCACATAATAAATTCCACAATTCCATGTGTGCCTACAAGTAATTAGTAGGTGTTTTTGTTACCAAATAATAAGGTATATTAACCTATAGCTTTTTAATTATAATTGTTAACATTGATCAGAATTAATGCATATACCGGTAGACAAATTAGATGTATAACAGCTAATTTGTTAACCAGTGTATTTCCTATAATCCATATTTTTTATAAGATTATAAATATTCCATTAATTTGGAACAAATAGCAAAACACAAATTCAATATCTGGAATTCAAACAATACACATACCTTGTTTAACTAGACACAAAAATATAATTTGAAATGTATTCTAACCTCTGCCATTAGTACATTGAACACGTAGTCTATCTCCATATTTTTCCTTATGCTTGGGAGAGCTTTAATGATAGTGTCTGCCAATTCTTCAGTCTAGATAGATAAAAAAGGACAAGAGTCAGATGCAAAGCATTTATCATGATACAAGGTGTACTTAAAGGGCAACAACACCCAAATTAAGAATTAAATTATGTTATTTCCATGGCTTAGGGAAGTTCAATACATTTTTCTGCACATGAACTACTAAACTTGTGATGTCATCTGGTATAAAGTCTTAAGTTCCTCCATCGATCCCACAATGAATGGGAGACTTGATTTCATGGACCCACGGAATGTTTGTTCTGTTTTATACCCAAATTAGCTTTATTCTAAAGTAGTGTTCTCAGTTCTGAAAAAGGTTTTAATGTATAAAGCATAAAATAATTCAGCAGAGCATGCCCGCCTTTCCTTGTTCGAAAAGACGAGTATTTTTCTGGTCTTCATCCTCTTAGCAGTTGTTAGTATTGAGCTGTACTATATTGTACCCATTCTGCAATCTGTTAATACAGTTTTCAATCAATCAATCAATGTTATCGTCAATTCGTTTTTTATCCATAAAGGTATCCTTACAGCATCAGAACCAAAAATGGAGTATTCAGCTTTCTTCTTAAAAAGCAGTACGCGATGCCAACCCTGACTGCTGTAGGAACATTCTTTGAGAAATGAGGGTTCCATTTTTCAGGTCTCTATCAATTCCCTGCATGAGAACATAAAAGACTATTTCAAATAAACATACCTACATTTACAAATGTACAATAGCAGTCCAAAACAGTATTCTAATCATGGCAGACATGAAGAAATATTTAATTGGATCTACAATACCCTTATTTCGTCAGTAGACTTGCCACGCTGTTTTCTCTGACAGCATTTCTCAGTCTGTAAAAAAGTCAAGGATATGTTGAAAAATTATCACTGTTAGTAAGTAGACTCACACAGTCAACAGAAGAGGGTGAAACGATCCCAATCCATTGTGACATCTTTAGACAAGGCCCCCAATATGGTAAATAGTGTGGCCATCTGACTTTGTGCAGCCTTGTGTCTATCTTTTTCAATCTAGAAAGCATCTGTCTTATGCCAGGATCAGACTACACAATATCTTTGTCTTCGCCAGAAACCACATCGCTGTTCTTTGATTATGTCACACTACAAGGGGTAAAGACACCTATTTGTCGTTGTTCAAATTGTGTAAAGGTCTGGCTGAATTAACACTTTGATCGCCGGGGTTGAATTCATAATTTACCATCCCTCGCCAGCCCTATTTAACATGGAGAAGTTCCCCTTCTTTGCAGGGCTATAACTTTTAAAATTGTATTGCTAAATTGACATTACTATGGCCCATTCAACGTCTTATATCTATTGTTCAGGGTGTAGCAACGTTATACTTTTTTATTCACATATTCATACTAAAATACGGTCTAAAGTATAAGTATGTTTTTATCGTTTTCTGCAGCTTTCTCCAGAACTTGATTTATAGCCCTAAATGCATTATATTGATGATCAAATACAGTTTGGTAGGAATATGTGCGAGATAAAAAATGTCAAATGGACGTACTTCTAGAAGTTATTACGTATGATCTGATGATGACCGGATGGGGGGGGGTCGTTTAAAATTCCGTGGGCAACGTTATATCATTCATCTAGTGTGGGTGATATGATCATTAGAGCAGTTAGTATAGAAGACATTACAAAATAACGCTGAAACTCACTGTAGCTTCCTCTCGCCGTTGGGAGATGAGCGTGGAACAGAATTTTTTCTATTATGGGATGTCTAAATATCCGAACCATTTCCAGGTTGTATAATAGTATATACGTCCAAATCATGTTGTTTATCGAGTTATTGGTAACAGATCACTATCCGTCGTGATCAGCTTGAGTCCTGGGACTATTACCGAGTGATCGGACCAAATTGAAATGAGCACCAGCTTCCACTTCCTGTTTCTTCCCTGGGCGATCCGCCGATCGGCCACCAGATGGCGCTCTTGAACCGTTAGAGAGTTGATAGGGGCTCACCAGTACATCTCATGTCTCCGGGGGAGAAATACGATTTCGATCACAGATTTTTTAAATATTGATATCAAAGACGCTGTCCAGCGTCAACGGCAGAATGAGCATGGCGGGGAATGACGTGTTCCAGCGTCAACGGCGATTAAAGTGTTAATGTAGTCTGATCCTGGCATCAAATGTTGTACAGCACATTTTCCAACTGAACAATGACAAATCAGAGGTAATTTTATTTGGCCATCCCTGCTCCACTAACGCTTATTTCAGAAGAGGGCAGAAACAAAGTATTTGAATGTTGGGGAGTTATTGAAAAGCGTACTTTCAATAGCACTATAGTAGCATATATAGCATATATAGAGCTAATCGGTCAGACCTAAACTCACCTACGGTATGTACTGGACGAATTGTCAACTGGTCACACCCACAACTGAACAATTCTTTCACACCAGCACATTCTGTATGGTTGTCTTTTTTGCACGTGTGACACTGGATCATGTTTTTTGGCCTATATACACAATAAAAGAAAAAAATTATAATTAGTGATAACATAAATTGTCTTTATCATCCCATCGGAAAAATCTGGTGTATTTTAAAAATATAAAAAATCTGGTGTATTTTATCTATACCAATACCACTATCTATACTGCTTATCGATACCAATACTTGTCAATACTCTTATTGATACTTCCTAATTTTGTGTCCAAAATAAAAGACATGTTGTGAAAACAATTATCAATAGCTTTTATTATTAGTTTGGGCAAACATTTTTACTTCAGCCAACTTGTATTTGTATTACAGGTACAACTGAAAGTGTCGCTGTGAAACTGATCTGTTTCTTACCCGTTTTGTAGTTGCCCATCTTCCTTTACGTCAGGTTCAACTTCCTAAAAACAAACAAGACAAAGAATTTGTTAGGTGTATTATAGTGTAGGTAGGCTCCATAACCTTGCTTTCAAAAGAGATGATTGACAAAATAAAGAGCCTGACTAAATATGCACAGAGCTGGATGTGAGTTCCTTTTACTCTAAATTAAAGCAACCTTTCTGCCAATACCAGAAACCCAGAGTGATACGAACAGAACGCAGACCATGGGACTCTGTAAGTAAGCTCGGCTAATAGCCTTGCATCGACTCACTAGACTACTGGCAAGTATTTCATACCGTATTTATATAAGAACCAAAAGAGAAGTCTGCTCACTCCACCGCTGTCTTGATAACGGAAACAAACAAGACCTGACCCCTTCTACAGATGTTTACCATGGCAACCACTCACTGCAAATATTGTGATTAATTTAAAATATATTTAAAACTAGAAAACTAGCGGGCGGTCAGGTGGCGTAGCGGAGATTGCGTTCGTCACCAACGCCGGAGACGCTGGATTCGCCTGTTCGAATCCAGCTCCCGGCGTTGTCACCAGCTTGGATGGCCGTTCACACTAATACAATTGGCAGTATTAGAGGGTGGGAAAGCTGGCGGGGGTGGGCCCGGGTCGTTGTAAACAGCGACTCCTACAGTTCGGTCGGGGCGCCTGCTCAGCGCGGATAGGATCTAAGGGGGGTAGTGTGATCCTTCCACACGTTACACCCTCTCAGTGAGAGTCCGCGCTGCCAGGTGAAAAGAAGCGGTTGATTGGCTAGGCGTGTGTCGGAGGAAGCACGTGATAGCCTCCACTCTCCCAGACCGACTGTGGGGGGTAAGTGCGCAGCGACCAGGAAGGGGATTGGGAATTGGCATAACGACTAACATTGGGATGGGAGAAAATCGGAGGAAAAAGGAGGGGGGAAAAGATCAATAAAAAATAAAAAACTAGAAAACTAGATTATAATCTACTGGACATAAAATAATATCACATTTAATAATTTTCAATTAATATGTTTTGTAGCAAGTAGCTTCAGTGATGCAACCATAATTGCAAATGTCTCCATTCAAGATTTCTCCAGGGTGCTCCGTCTCCTCATAATATAGTGTGTCTCCGTATTAACTACACAAAATCCTGCAATGACTATATTTTTTACCTGTTCTGCAGTCCTTGAGTTCTAAAATATATAATTATTTGGGCCTTTAATTTATAGTTAATATAATCTGTTGAAATATTAAATGATTACCTGATCTTGACTTGCGAGACAAGCAGCATGGTACATACGAATGGCAATCCACTCCTCTTGACCAAGATAGATATTTGCCATAATTTGTCCATTTGCCTCCATCTCTGCTGCCTGCAAGAAAGTATTTGGAGTATAAAAAGAAGTGACAAAATACCAACAATATGTCACACCTACATTACATTTAAATAACATTACAATGAAGAATATCTATATTACATCACTGTGCTTATGCCCACCTCATACAAGATATAGACTTAAACATTTTCCCATTTATATTGTGTTTATTACTCTTCTAATAATCAGTGTTAAAAGCCATGACTTGCAAATATGTCACTGAACAACTTTCTTACACAGCAAACCGCCAGCCCACAGTTGTCGAAGTCTTTTTGCCGCCACTGGGGGGGATAACACACTCTCCAGTTATCCAGGGACTAGGCCTGTCACGATAACACATTTTGCTGGGCGATTAATTGTCCCAGAAATTATTGCGATAAGTGATATTATTGCGGTTTTGAGAGAAATAATTTTTTTGAGAAATGTATTTCCCAAAAGTTTTCAATCAACTTTTTTTTTTTTACTAATATAATGATAATAGCATAATAATGCAAGGAAACCGTTTCAAAGTGCAATAAACCTTTATTTAACTTTGGAAGACATTTTAAATATCCTAAATTACTACCTAACCAATCAGATATGAGGTAGCGTCAGAAGCAGAGTAACCTCGTTCCCAGTTTTATCTCCGTGAGAGCAATGATAAAACGAGCAGAGCAATGTGTGTGGACAAGAGGCAGGTTGCTACGTTTACTATAGGAAGGGGCTTTTAGACCCATGTTTTTATTTTTTGCTTCGAAAAGAGGGACGTGGGACGTAAAATGGCTGTGCAGTATACAACCAAAAGCGGGACACCTGGTCACCCTAATTGTGGCTCGCGTTTGTTTACTGTGGCTCGCGGATTATGTGATGGGCAAGCTACTTGGAAAATGTAGTAAGCTACACTACCAGTTACTCTCGATTAAAATATAGCTCAACAATAATCAAATAAACACAAATATATACTATCTCTATTGGAATGGAGACTTTTCAGCACAGGATAAACTAGGGATGGGCAAAAAAAAACAGATCGATTGATCACATGATGTACTTGAGTACTCATGGAGGAAAACGCTGTACAAAATAAACGTCTTTTCCGGTGTTTTAGACTTTGCTCTTTTATTTTGAAACCCACCGACCGGAAGTATTGTTGTTATTATCCTAGCAGAACCTATGAGCGGACAACTTGTGTTGTCCGGTTCTGTGTTTTTGAGCTAATGATAAAACAAATGTTGAGATTGTTGGTGAACAACTAACTTTAGGTTAGTTTTAACGTTAGCTAACGTTAGATGCAGCTACTACAGGCAATCAACGATGAGGAGGAAGCGTCATAGCATCAACGCTAGATCTTTAATCTTTATTTAGCAGTCCAGTTTCTCCGGGCAGTAGCGTATAGCGTTTGTTCACGCTACATCACTACTTGGGTCTAAAAATAGCTACACTACAAAGAACGCTACTTGGTTCAAAAGGAGCGACGCTACCATCACGCTACTGAGAAATGTAGTTAAGCTATGTAGCGTTGCTACTGCCCAACATACGCATGGTGCTCACAGGAGCTCCCGTGCTGTACTCTGTAGTAACGTCAGCGGCCCGCCTCCCCACACGGAGAGGTACTGGTTCCCGCCTCATTAAAACAAACACGCAAATAGCAATTAATTGCGCCCGTCAAAATCATTGCATTCATTTTCATTATTGCGCGATAAATTGATTTATTGCTTATTGCAACAGGCCTACCAGGGACCAAACATTCCTGAAGGCACTCCTATAATATTAAAGTTGCCTTTGTTAGACTTCTTGTAAACTATATGACATAAAAACTAAAATAAATTAATCTTAATTACAGCATGTTTGGTTGTGAAACTACTTACCCCAAAATCTCCATTTCCACATTAGTGATTGACGTGTACATCTCGAGTGAGTCAGACTCGTATCTCTCTGGTGGATCCCTCAAGAACCTTTTACAAAGAATATATTGCAATTAGGGCAATGTTGCCAAATTCTCATTTGTTTATCAAGGTGCAGTGATGTGGAATGATATACAAAATCGAATAGAAACATGTTCCACTTTAAATATATTTAAAAGTAAGCTTAAAAAAGAACTACAAATCCTGTAGTCTATAGTATCCATGTGTATTTGTGTAAAGTATTTTTTTTTTTCAACATTATAATAGTTGTATAATGCTGTATTGTATGTATCTGTGTGTATGAGAAAGGGATATGCGCATGTGTGTTTGTGCATAATGTGTAATTTTTTTTTGTGTAGTTACTAGTTATCCTATATAGGTTTAAGAGGGGAGGTCGCTTATAAGCCCTTGTTTTTTTTTTTTTTACCTTTCCTGCACATTTTAACTGTTCTTCTTTAGTAGGACCTATTTTCTTGTACAGTATTCATGAATTATTTACTAATTAGCATTAGAATAGAATAGAATAGAAAACGTTATTGCCATTTCAACACATGGTTGGAATGTGTCTAATTTTTCTTTATAAACTATAGTTATATTGCCATATTTGGTGATTGTTTTACAAAAGCAACAGTTAAATTCAGGCCGTGATTTATTGTGATTATACATTTACATTTACATTTAGCTGACGCTTTTATCCAAAGCGACTTACAAATTCTGTGAGGTTTTTGTCCTTTGCTCACTTACTCGCTCTGTTCCTTTAAGCCTACTCGCTCTTTTCCATTTGTTTTCTGTTAATCATTTCATTCCCCTATTCACACGCTTCTTCCCAGAGACGTCGTTGATTGGTTCTCCCCCGTCCACACGCTTATCAATCACATCCCTCAGCTGTCACTGCTTGTCAATTAAGCATTCCCGTATTATTTATACCCCGTTTCCCCATTCAAGTTTTGTTGGATCGTTTTGATATTTCTGTTGCATTCGCCGTTCCTGCTGCCTGCTGTTGTTTCCCTGTGCTTTGCCTCCAGGATATTCAAGAAGCATTCCTCTTGGACACCCTTTCCCCGAGGCGACGCGCTCGCTCCATTCTGTTCCAACGCTCTTTACGCACAACGCCTGGGTGAGTTTTTTATGACTGTCTTTGATCCAATTCCGTTTTTCGTGTGTTTATATAACACTGAAGATTTCCAGCTTTTTATCAGACAGTCACTCACCCAGCGTTTAGCCTTTTTTGGATTGTTTCATTGGGATAATATTTTGGCCTAAACATCTCCCACTGTGTGTTTACACACCGAAGATATTATCACATTGGATTTGTATTTTGGGACTTCGCTCACAGTGTTTATTTTGCACCGAAGATATCTATCACTTGGGATTGTGTTTGGAACGTTACTCACAGTGTGTATTTACACCGAAGATTCTGTCACTTGGATAACTCTGTTTTCGGGTACAAGTCACCTCCTGTTCACCTGCTCTGTTCCACCTGCACCCTGAGTTAACTCGCTCCCTCTCTCTCTCTCGGTCCCGCAACCACCTCTGAGATTCTGCCGAGAGAAGTCTGCAGAGCGGCTCTGACGTCAGCGTCTGCTTCCCCTGACTACCATCCCGGGAGAAGCTGCAGAGCAGCAACATTCATCCTTGCTTGTATTCCAGTCTTTGTTTGAACTCTTCCCAGTCGGTGCTGTTTATTTAGTCTTAATAAACAAGCCCTTGTTTTTGGCAACTCTGAATCCTACTCTCTTGTGTCGTTGCGTTTGGGGTCGGTGTCAAACCATAACATTACGATCCAACCAAAATGACGACCCCAGCCGACACAGAGAGGGTCAGAACCGCACTTGCTATTCAAGTCGAGTTGACCAAGGATCACAGCCACCAACTAGAGAGGGCTGCGGCTGCGGTGCAGGATCTCAGGGAACAGGTCCTGCCTATTCAAGGGTCACTGGCCGCTCTGGCGGGACAATAATCTGGTATTCTCGTTCAGCTTCACTCGCTGAGCGACACCGTTAATGCTTTACTTCCCTCACATCCTTCAGGAGCATTCCCCGCAGCCCCAGCAGATCCCGCACCTCGGGAACCCCGTCTCTCCGTCCCACGGCTGTTCGACGGCAATCCCGAGGAGTGTGCCACATTCATCATGCAATGTGAGTTGGTTTTCCGTCATCAACCAAGCCGTTTTACTGCTAGAGGGTCCCAAGTGGCCTATATGACGAACTTGCTTTCAGGCCATGCTGCCCAGTGGGTCACTTCCTCCTGGGCAATGGATGCAGATTTTGTTTTCTCCTATCCAGACTTCGTGGCGGAACTCCGCAGAGTGTTCCACCATCCAGCCCGAGGTCTGGACCCTGGAGCCCGGTTGGGGACCTTCCGACAGGGGAGCGGCAGGGTAATTGACTACGTCCTGGAGTTTCGACTGGCGGCGGTGGAGAGTGGATGGAACGACCCTGCACTTCGCCTAACCTTCTTGAGGGGGCTCAGTGACGCAGTCCGGGACCAGCTCGCTACCCGGGAGGTGCCCGACTCCCTCGAGGACCTGTTTAGCCTCGTCATCCGCATCGACGGACGCCTCCAGGAGAGAAGGCGCGAGAGGACCCGACTGTTACCTCCTGAGGTACCTCGGATTCCCCGGACGCATGACGTCACTCCTGGACGCCCTGTCCTCAACACAACTGGTGGTAGCGGGTCCTCCCGTTCGGTTCGCGAGGAGGAACCCATGCAGCTGGGACGCTCTCATCTGAGCCAGGCGGAGCGTGAGGCAAGGCTCAGGTCCGGTCTCTGCCTCTACTGCGGAAGGGAGGGACACCGAATCGCCGACTGCCCCACCCGGCCAAAAGATCAGGCTCGCCGAGACCCCGGGAAATCCTGGTGAGCCGTTTTTCCCATTCCCAGAGCCGCGCACCACCTGACCATCTGATGAGCGTCACCCTGGCCTGGGGGGACCAACGAGCCACGGTGGAGGCCCTCATCGACTCTGGGGCAGACGAGAATTTCCTCGACTTCGAGTTTGCTACCCGAGCCAACATTCCACTTGAGGACCTTGTGAGGCCCTTGGAGATCTTTTCGTTGGACCAACACCGCCTGGCCGACATCTCTCAACGCACCGGCCCAGTCGTGCTGACCATCGCTGGGAACCACGTCGAGAGAATCCAGTTCCTCATCACCCAATCCCCCCTTGTCCCGGTGGTCCTGGGTAGGCCCTGGCTCGCGCTGCACGAGCCCCACATCGCCTGGTCCTCCGGTACCATCAAGGGCTGGAGCTCCTCCTGTCACGCCCTGTGTCTGCAGGCGGCGTCCTGTCCCCCGCCCCGGAGGCCCGCTGGTGAGTCGCCTCCGGACCTCTCGTCCATACCTCCCGAGTACCACGACCTCTTGGAGGTTTTCAGTAAATCCAGGGCTCAGGCCCTTCCACCTCACCGCCCCTATGACTGCGCCATCGACCTCCGCCAAGGGGCTCCCCTTCCCGGCAGCCGCCTCTACAGTCTGACCGTTCCGGAGAAGAAGGCGATGGATCTCTACATCTCTGAGTCATTGGAAGCAGGACTCATTCAGCCTTCCTCCTCCCCGGTGGCGGCCGGTTTCTTCTTTGTTGGTAAGAAGGATGGGGACCTGCGACCCTGCATCGACTATCGCCAGCTCAACGAGATCACCATCAAGAACAAGTACCCTCTACCTCTCATGAACTCCACCTTCGAGCCACTGACCCAGGCCTCCGTCTTCACCAAGCTGGACCTCCGGAGTGCCTACCATCTTGTCCGTATCCGTGAGGGCGATGAATGGAAGACCGCCTTCAAGACCCCCAGGGGCCACTACGAGTACCTAGTGATGCCGTTCGGCCTCACCAACGCCCCGGCGGTATTCCAGGCACTCATGAACGACGTCCTTCGTGACATGCTGGAGGTGTTCGTGGTGGTGTACCTGGACGACATCCTCATCTTCTCCAGGACCCTCGAGGAACACATCCAGCATGTCCGCCGTGTGCTGGAGCGCCTCCTCCACAATCGCCTCTTCGTCAAGGCGGAGAAGTGCCGTTTCCACTCCGACTCCGTCGACTACCTGGGCTTCATCGTTGAGAAGGGCTTGACCCGAGCGGATCCTCGCAAGATCCAAGCTGTGGAGGATTGGCCTGAACCCACCACTCGGAAGGAGTTACAGAGTTTCCTCGGATTCGCCAACTTCTACCGAAGGTTCATCCGGAACTACAGTCAAGTGGCGGAGCCACTTACCAAGCTGACCTCCCCCGCTCTGCCGTTCGACTGGTCCCCAGCGGCATGTGCTGCGTTCCGCTCCCTCAAGAAGAGGTTCACTTCCGCCCCTATCCTGCTCCACCCTGACCCCAAGAGACAGTTCATTGTGGAGGTGGACGCCTCGGATACAGGACTGGGCGCTGTCCTATCCCAACGTTCTCTTTCGGACCAGAAGGTACATCCTTGCGCCTTCTACTCGCGTCGTTTCCTCCCTGCCGAGAGGAACTACGACACCGGCAATCGGGAGCTGCTGGCGGTCGTGGCTGCGTTGGAGAAGTGGCGTCATTGGCTAGAGGGGGCCGAGGAGCCTTTTACCATCTGGACGGACCACAAGAACCTGACGTTCATCCGCACTTCCAGGCGCCTCAACGGTCGGCAGGCGAGATGGGCCAGTTTCCTCAGTCGGTTCGACTTCTCGCTGACCTTCCACCCCGGTTCCCGCAACACGAAGGCCGACTCCCTGTCCCGGTTACACTCCAAGGGGGCTCCACCCTCTGAGGACCCTACTCCCATCCTCCCGGAGGCCCGAGTGGTTGGAGCCATCACCTTGGGCATCGAGGGTGTGGTTAGATGTGCCCTACGCTTCCAGCGTGCTCCAAGCAACGTTCCGATTCATCGTCTCTTCGTCCCCGACTCTGTCCGGTCCCGGGTGCTGCTTTGGGGCCATACCAGCCGGTTCGCCTGCCACCCTGGCGTCCATCGCACGTTCTCCTTCCTGGCTCGTCGTTTCTGGTGGCCCACCATGCGGAACGACGTCAAGGAGTTCGTATTGGCCTGCGCGGTCTGTGCCCGCAGCAAGGCCTCACACCAGGCACCCTCCGGCCTCTTACAGCCACTTCCCGTTCCAAGCCGTCCCTGGTCACATGTGGCGCTAGACTTCGTCACAGGTCTTCCCTCCTCCCAGGGGAACACTTGCCTTCTGACCGTGGTGGATCGATTCAGCAAGGGGGTTCACCTCGTGGCCCTTTCCAAGCTTCCCTCGGCGGCCGAGACGGCGGACCTCCTGACTCACCACGTGTTCCGCCTTCATGGGTTTCCCCAGGACATCGTCTCTGACCGGGGGCCCCAGTTCACCTCCCAGGTATGGCGGGCCTTTTGCAAGGGATTGGGGGCGACGGTCAGTCTTTCCTCTGGTTATCATCCCCAGACTAACGGACAGACGGAGAGGATGAACCAGAGCGTGGAGTCTGCTCTTCGGTGTGTGGCAGCCGAGAGACCGGCATCCTGGAGCCGTTTCCTTCCCTGGGTTGAATACTCCATCAATTCAATGGTCAGTTCCGCCACTGGCCTCTCACCATTTGAGGTTTCCCTGGGCTACCAACCCCCTCTTTTCCCCGCACAGGAGGCGGAAGTGGCAGTTCCCTCCGTGCAGGACCACCTCGACCGCTGCCGACGAGTTTGGGAGATCACCAGGACCGCGCTGCTCCGGACATCTGAGCGCGCCTGTCGTGGTGCCGACCGGCGCCGGGTTCCTGCGCCGACTTACCTCCCTGGGCAGAGGGTGTGGCTCTCCGCAAAGGACCTCCCGCTTCGGTCCTCGGCCAAGAAGCTCAACCCCCGTTTCGTCGGACCTTTCGAGGTCCTGAAGGTACTCAGTCCGGCGGCCCTGCGCCTGAAACTTCCTGCGTCCATGCACATTCACCCGGTGTTCCATGTCTCCCGGGTTAAGCCCGTCTCCCTCAGTCCCCTTATGCCTCCAGCTCCTGATCCTCCGCCTCCCGTGTTGGTGGATGGTCACCCCCAGTGGCAGGTCCGCCGGTTGATGGGCGTTCGTCGGCGGGGCCGGGGGTTCCAATACCTGGTGGACTGGGAGGGTTACGGCCCTGAGGAGCGTAGCTGGGTCTCCCGGCAGCTCATCGTGGATCCCGGCTTGATCACTGACTTCCATCGTGCCCATCCTGACGAGCCGGGTCGGCCTGGTCGCCGGGGGGTACTGTGAGGTTTTTGTCCTTTGCTCACTTACTCGCTCTGTTCCTTTAAGCCTACTCGCTCTTTTCCATTTGTTTTCTGTTAATCATTTCATTCCCCTATTCACACGCTTCTTCCCAGAGACGTCGTTGATTGGTTCTCCCCCGTCCACACGCTTATCAATCACATCCCTCAGCTGTCACTGCTTGTCAATTAAGCATTCCCGTATTATTTATACCCCGTTTCCCCATTCAAGTTTTGTTGGATCGTTTTGATATTTCTGTTGCATTCGCCGTTCCTGCTGCCTGCTGTTGTTTCCCTGTGCTTTGCCTCCAGGATATTCAAGAAGCATTCCTCTTGGACACCCTTTCCCCGAGGCGACGCGCTCGCTCCATTCTGTTCCAACGCTCTTTACGCACAACGCCTGGGTGAGTTTTTTATGACTGTCTTTGATCCAATTCCGTTTTTCGTGTGTTTATATAACACTGAAGATTTCCAGCTTTTTATCAGACAGTCACTCACCCAGCGTTTAGCCTTTTTTGGATTGTTTCATTGGGATAATATTTTGGCCTAAACATCTCCCACTGTGTGTTTACACACCGAAGATATTATCACATTGGATTTGTATTTTGGGACTTCGCTCACAGTGTTTATTTTGCACCGAAGATATCTATCACTTGGGATTGTGTTTGGAACGTTACTCACAGTGTGTATTTACACCGAAGATTCTGTCACTTGGATAACTCTGTTTTCGGGTACAAGTCACCTCTCCTGTTCACCTGCTCTGTTCCACCTGCACCCTGAGTTAACTCGCTCCCTCTCTCTCTCTCGGTCCCGCAACCACCTCGGAGATTCTGCCGAGAGAAGTCTGCAGAGCGGCTCTGACGTCAGCGTCTGCTTCCCCTGACTACCATCCCGGGAGAAGCTGCAGAGCAGCAACATTCATCCTTGCTTGTATTCCAGTCTTTGTTTGAACTCTTCCCAGTCGGTGCTGTTTATTTAGTCTTAATAAACAAGCCCTTGTTTTTGGCAACTCTGAATCCTACTCTCTTGTGTCGTTGCGTTTGGGGTCGGTGTCAAACCATAACAAATTCTGCACGACAAGTCATCAGGAAGGGTACAACTCTATCAGCTGAGTATCAATGTTCATCAAAGTGTTGTGTGTTACAGTGTAGGTTAGTTTATTAGGACAAGTGCATGACAGTAAGGTTAGTTAGGGTTCGTTTTTTTTTCTTCATTATTTCAGATAATGGTTGAAGTGCGTCTTTAGTCGACGGCGAAAGATTGGACGGGATTCGGCTGTCCTAACTGGGGTGGGTAGTTCATTTCACCATTGTGGGGCAAGGACTGAGAATAGGCGGCTTCTCTTTGATGACCCTCCCGGAGCTTGGATAGGAGTAGGTCTGAGGCGGCCAGAAGATGCAGAGCGTAGGGGTCTTGAGGGTGTGTAGTTAGAGACCATTGACCGGAGGTATGTGGGAGCGGTTCCCTTTGCCGCACGGTATGCTAGGTCGAGGGCCTTGAAGCGGATACGTGCAGCAATGGGGAGCCAGTGCAGGTCCCTAAGAAGTGGGGTGACATGGGCCCACTTCGGTATAGGTTTGAGAATTGAGATCAGGCGGGCCGCTGCGTTTTGAATGAGTTGAAGAGGCTTGGTGGCGGTGGCCGGGAGGCCAGTGAGCAGTGCGTTGCAGTAGTCGAGGCGGGAGATGACTGTTGGGGCTTCAACAGTCATGGGGCTTCACATCGGACCAAGCAACGCCCCTTAGCTGTGATATAATCACGATGTACAACCTGTCATGACCTATAGCTTAAATATATATGGTAACTGTGTGACCAAAGCTATTTGGTGTGTCATTTTTCAGTTTGAGCACATGCTTCTCTCATGCTCCGAGGGGGATATAAGTGGCATCTAAATGCAAAACTCTCATATTGAGATTGAAAGGCTCCCATCAGGATGCTCAATGACTATGTAACATTAACCGATCCAGCTATATTCATTGCACACACTCCCTTTAAACAAACACTCACCCTACACTCACTTTAGACACTACACCATATTGTATCTATTACAAAAGGATTTGCACTACATCCATACCAAATTTGTGCATTTTTACCTCATTGTTTGCTTTTTTTTTTTTTTTTACTGTATGAAGCACATTCCCAGGGGGCTCATACAGTAACCACTTACGTGACAAATACAAAAAACATGACTTAGTTATTCTTCATTATTCAGTTAGCTAGCTAGTATCACCCCCCCCCCCCACACACACACACACACACCCTTAATGATATAACTCTTATAATATAATGTTGCCTAGATAAGATGGCGGCCAACTCAAAGCCAACTACACACACTGCAAGCTGGATGTAGCCAATTACTTAAACATTTTCTTCACAAACATAGCCACAACACTGGTAAACAAACTACCCTCCCACTCAGGGCATTATGGGGTAGAACACATAGTAAATGTCCTAACCCAACCCCCTCCAATGTACAGTACTGTCTATCTGTATGTCATCCCCTTAACAATTTTATGTATTGAGCTGTACTGTACTGTACCCATTCTGCAATCTGTTAATAAAGTTTTCAATCAATCAATCCAACACAACTACTGTACATTATAACGTTAACCAATAATGCGCGACATACCCCCCCCCCCCCCCCCCCCACACACACAAGTTAACACAACCTATAACTTTTATATCAGTATAATAAAACTCTCAAAGCCAACGTAGAGTTTGTGCACTCTACCCTCGGGTTTAGGAGAGACATTGTGAATATGATTAGATTTATTGTATAGCCTTAATAAGTAACTTACCAGTCTCGGGAGTTGTACAGTGTTCGACAGGTAAATTCGGTAGAAAAGATGGCTGCCATTCTGAAAATGTAGGAGAAAAGCCAGCCCCGCCCCCAGCCTAGTGAATGAGAAAAGCCTGCCCCTAGTGGAGCAGGACAGTCCCTAACAGTACAGGACACAAAATGATCTAACTCCTACTGAAACAAAAACTATATATGTAAAACATGAAGAAATAAAATAGAAAACAAAATAAAAATGTAAACACCCGTGAATATCAAGTCCCTTCCTCATCCCTGTACCTTGTGAACATAATTTCCTTATACATCAGTTTGAATTGTCTCATGTTTGGACATTGCTTTAGCACCACATTTAGACTGTTCCACAGTTTCACTCCACATATCGAGATGCAGTGTTTTCTCATGATAGTGCGTACGTTTAGCACCTTTAAATTGTGTTCTCCCCTCAGATTATAACCCCCCTCCCTATCAAAGAACAATTCTTGAATGTTTCTTGGAAGTGCATGACTTTTTGCTTTATACATTAATTGTGCCGTTTTAAATTCCACAAGATCATTTAACTTCAATGTCTTTGACTCCAAAAACAATATGTTAGTGTGATCACGATAACCTGCAATGTGAACTATCCTTATGGCCCTTTTTTGGAGTATAAAAAGTGGTTGTAGTGTAGACTTATAATTGTTTCCCCAGACTTCAGCACAGTAATTTAAATATGGTAAAACTAGTGAACAGTAGAGAATGTAGAGTGATTTTCTATCCAGAATGTGCTTTACTTTACTCATGACTGAAATGCTTCGTGAGAGTTTAGATTGGACATGTTTTATGTGAGGTTTCCAACAGATTTTATGGTCTATTATTACACCTAGGAATTTATTTTCATAAACTCTTTCAATAATCACATCATTTATTTTAACTTGTACCTGAGTATCCAATCTACAGTTTCCAAACAACATCATCTTAGTTTTGCTCAAGTTCAATGATAATTTGTTTCTATCAAACCATTCCTTCAATTTCTTCATTTCAGATGTGATGACCTCTAAAAGCTGCTGGACATTCTCACCAGAAAAAAAAGATTAGTGTCATCCGCAAATAAAATACATTTAAATATATTGGATACTTTACATATCTCGTTAATGTACAAGATGAACAGTTTTGGACCCAACACTGACCCCTGGGGGACACCACAAGCAATGTCCAAACATTCAGATTTATAATCTCTCATTGTCACAAATTGTTGTCTTTTATTTAGATAGCTTCTCACCCAGTCCAATACTACCCCCCTGATCCCATATCTCTCCAATTTCCTGATTAATATATCATGATTAATAGTATCAAATGCTTTTTTTAGGTCAATGAATACTCCAGCTACATGTTTTTTTTTGATCTATGGAATTTGTGATTTTTTCAATGAGTTCTATTAACGCTAGTGATGTTGACCGGTGTGTTCTGAATCCATACTGGCTATCGGTGAGTAAATTATGTTTATCAATGAATTTATCTAATCTGTTGTTGAAGAGTTTTTCTAATATTTTTGAAAACTGAGGACGTAGAGAAACAGGCCTATAATTTGTGAAGTGGTGTTTATCTCCAGTCTTGAACAGTGGTATGACTTTTGCTATTTTCATTTTATTCGGAAATCGACCAGTTTTGAATGATAAATTGCAGATGTGCGTGAGTGGTTTTGAAATCCCACTAATGACATTTTTTACTATTTTCATATCTATTTCATTACTGTCTGTAGATGTCTTGTTTTTACATTTATTAGTAGTTTCTATAATTTCATTTTCATCTACCGCTTCCAGAAACATTGAACTAGGATTTCTTTCAATATAATTGTCTTTTATGTCACTGGATCTGGGATTTTTCCCGCTAATTCTGGTCCAATGTAGGTGGTGATGGCCTATGCGTCATGGTTGTAAGTTGTGTAATTGTGTCCAGTGTGTCTCTATCACCTTACAGTCCCGTCATGATGTTTATTGGTATTTGTCCAGCTCCTCCATGTTTCTGATGAGTAGCACTTTGGCCTCCTCCGGTGGTCCATTCAGCTTGATGAATACTTTGCAGCTAGAGGTCCATGTAGATTGAATTAATTTCTGCTTCCTCATGTATCGGGCCTTTTTGGCGATGTCGCCGTTGCGTTTTGTAAGATGCTCATTGATAAAGACGTTTGATCCCATCCATTTTTTCCCTTGTTTCAGTAGTGCAATTTTGTTCTTTCTGTTTACAAACCGCATTATGATGGCCTGTTTGTCATTGCCGTTTCTTCGGGGCAGTGCGTGGCAAGCCTCGATGTTATTGCAGTCCAGCTCAATCCCCTTGGACTGAAGGAAGGCAGCCACTTGTTGCTCCACAGAGTTTGAATCCAGCGCACTCGGCCCATCCCCATTGACAGCTGTCACCGCCCGAGCGTATGACCGGGGTTTGATTTGGAGCCCAGTGACAATAATGTCATTCATCCTGGTGTATTGCTCCAGGTCCTCCACTCTTCTCTCCAGAAAATTCATTCTCTGGTCTTTCTCATCGTTCTGCAGCCTCAGAGCCTTTACCTCCTCTACTAATTCGAGGATGGCTTTCTGTTGTTGTTTGACATCAGAGACCTCCTCCGCCAGAAAATCGAGAGATCTTTTAACTTACCAGCTAATATGTAACAAATACAACAATAATAATAATGACCAACCTACCTATGTAACAAGGTCAAGAATCACCCGTTCAAGAATTCTTTATTTCCATACAGTTTTACTTTTAAAAGTTTTAATACAGTTTAAATACAGTAAATACACTTTTATTAATACAGTGCTTTTTTTGCACAATGGTAATTAGTCACATAGCAGGTCAAAGGAGTTGAAATACAAGGACGTGATCATTATAAAAGATGTGAATAAACGTGCTGTCAATAGATAATTTCTTTTAACTAATTAATCTCACAATTGTCTGTAATTAATCTAGATTAATCTAGATAAAAAATTACATGTTCCTAATTAAGACCGAAGCTTGTAACAGATATTTACTTGAGTAAAATCATGGAATTAATGTCAAATCAACACAAAGAAAGTATATTTAGATTCAAAGACTATTTTAATAGCTTTCTTTGAATACAGTTTCTCTCCTTTGAATACAAATGGTCAACAAAACCATCAACATTGACTCAGCTAGACCGCTTTCTTATTTATTATATTAAAAAAATTTCACTCCATAGATTAATCTAGATTACATTTTTTTTAATGCTTTAAAGAATTTAAATTAATCTCCAGAGTTAAAGCATTCATTTTGGCCGCCCTAGAATAAAGGCAGATCCATGGCTCCCGCTCCTCTGTTATCGTGTATCGCTGAGCCAGGTGCAGGTGCCTGACGTGACGTCACTCTGACCCCTGACCCCATCCAGTCCATTATGCTCCCGGCTCGTCTTCATGAAGGAGATGAGTCTGATCACCACAGCTTGACCCGCGGAAGCCAGGAGCGATGCTCCGGAGACAATAAGACCTCAGACAGTTCAAAGGGATCCTGCTCGCTGCCACCTGGCTCAGTTTCTATTGTTTCAGAATGGCTGATAATAAGTAACCTCTCCGTTTCTCTCTCTCCCCCTTTCTCTCTCTGTCTCCCCCCTCTCTCTCCTTCTCTGTGTCTCTCTCTCTCTCTCCCCCCTCCCTCTCTCTCTCTGTCTCGCTCTCTCTCTCTGTCTCTCCCCTCCCCCCTCTCTCTCATTCTCTCTGTGTGTGTCTCTCTCTCTCTCTCTCTCTTTCTCTTTTTCTCTCTCTCTGTCTCTCTGTCTCGCTCTCTCTCTGTCTCTCCCTCCCCTCCCCCCTCTCTCTCTGTCTCGCTCTCTCTCCCCCCCCTCTCTCTGTCTCGCTCTCTCTCTGTCTCCCCCCCTCTCTCTCATTCTCTCTGTCTCTCTCTTTCCCCCTCCCTCTCATTCTCTCTGTGTTTCTCTTTCTTTCTCTCTCTCTGTCTCTCTGTCTCGCTCTCTCTGTGTATCTCCCCTCCCCCCCTCTCTCTCATTCTCTCTGTGTCTCTCTCTTTCTCTCTCTCTGTCTCACTCTCTCTCTCTCTCTCTCTCTCTCTCTCTCTCTCTCTCTCTGTCTCTCCCCTCCCCGCTCTCTCTCATTCTCTCTGTGTCTCTCTCTCTCTCTCTC
>NC_140169.1:160979816-160991377 GCF_963971535.1 Notolepis coatsorum | reverse complement strand
GTGTCATGCTATACAGGCACAGGTCATAGATACCAACAGTGTCATGCTAGCATACAGGCACAGGTCATAGATCCAACAGTGTCATGCTAGCATACAGGCACAGGTCATAGATACCAACAGTGTCATGCTAGCATACAGGCACAGGTCATAGATACCAACAGTGTCATGCTATATAGGCACAGGTCATAGATACCAACAGTGTCATGCTAGCATACAGGCACAGGTCATAGATACCAACAGTGTCATGCTATACAGGCACAGGTCATAGATACCAACAGTGTCATGCTATCATACAGGCACAGGTCATAGATCCAACAGTGTCATGCTAGCATACAGGCACAGGTCATAGATACCAACAGTGTCATGCTAGCATACAGGCACAGGTCATAGATACCAACAGTGTCATGCTATACAGGCACAGGTCATAGATACCAACAGTGTCATGCTAGCATACAGGCACAGGTCATAGATACCAACAGTGTCATGCTAGCATACAGGCACAGGTCATAGATACCAACAGTGTCATGCTAGCATAGGTAATAGATACCAACAGTGTCATGCTAGCATACAGGCACAGGTCATAGATACCAACAGTGTCATGCTATACAGGCACAGGTCATAGATACCAACAGTGTCATGCTATACAGGCACAGGTCATAGATACCAACAGTGTCATGCTATACAGGCACATGTCATAGATACCAACAGTGTCATGCTATACAGGCACAGGTCATAGATACCAACAGTGTCATGCTATACAGGCACAGGTCATAGATACCAACAGTGTCATGCTATACAGGCACAGGTCATAGATACCAACAGTGTCATGCTATACAGGCACAGGTCATAGATACCAACAGTGTCATGCTAGCATACAGGCACAGGTCATAGATACCAACCTATCACACCTATCACACCTCTCACACCTATCACACCTCTCACACCTCTCACACCTATCACACCTATCACACCTCTCACACCTATCACACCTCTCACACCTCTCACACCTTTCACACCTCTCACACCTATCACACCTATCACACCTCTCACACCTATCACACCTCTTACACCTATCACACCTATGACACCTCTCACACCTATCACACCTCTCACACCAATCACACCTCTCACACCTATCACACCTATCACACCTCTCACACCTATCACATCTCTCACACCTATCACACCTCTCACACCTATCACACCTCTCACACCTCTCACACCTATCACACCTCTCACACCGATCCCACCTATCACACCTATCACACCTCTCACACCTATCACACCTATCACACCTCTCACACCTCTCACACCTATCACACCTCTCACACCTATCACACCTCTCACACCTATCACACCTCTCACACCTATCACACCTCTCACACCTATCACACCTCTCACACCTCTCACACCGATCCCACCTATCACACCTCTCACACCTATCACACCTCTCACACCTATCACACCTCTCACACCTATCACACCTCTCACACCTCTCACACCTATCACACCTATCACACCTCTCACACCTCTCACACCTCTCACACCTCTCACACCTATCACACCTCTCACACCTCTCACACCTTTCACACCTCTCACACCTATCACACCTATCACACCTCTCACACCTATCACACCTCTCACACCTATCACACCTATCACACCTCTCACACCTATCACACCTCTCACACCTATCACACCTCTCACACCTCTCACACCTATCACACCTCTCACACCTATCACACCTATCACACCTATCACACCTATCACACCTCTCACACCTCTCACACCTATCACATCTCTCACACCTCTCACACCTATCACACCTCTCACACCTATCACACCTCTCACACCTATCACACCTCTCACACCTATCACACCTTTCACACCTATCACACCTATCACACCTATCACACCTCTCACACCTATCACACCTCTCACACCTATCACACCTATCACACCTCTCACACCTCTCACACCTATCACACCTATCACACCTATCACACCTCTCACACCTATCACACCTATCACACCTCTCACACCTATCACACCTCTCACACATATCACACCTATCACACCTCTCACACCTATCACACCTATCACACCTATCACACCTATCACACCTATCACACCTCTCACACCTATCACACCTATCACACCTCTCACACCTCTCACACCTATCACACCTATCACACCTATCACACCTCTCACACCTCTCACACCTCTCACACCAATCCCACCTATCACACCTCTCACACATATCACACCTATCACACCTCTATACCCATTCTGCAATCTGTTAATAAAGTTGTACTTAAGTTATGCTTTTACATTATACTTACTTAATAAGTGAATAGTTCCAAGTCAATCAAAAACGATGAGTTTTATTTACTCAAAACATAATGCGGTTTACAGTCTGTATCTACTTAATTATCTTAAGTTGTACTTAATTTATGCTTTTACATTATACTTACTTAATAAGTGAATAGTTCCAAGTCAATCAAAAACTATGAGTTTTATTTACTCAAAACATAATGCGGTTTACAGTCTGTATCTACTTAATTATCTTAAGTTGTACTTAAGTTATGCTTTTACATTATACTTACTTAATAAGTGAATAGTTCCAAGTCAATCAAAAAAGATGAGTTTTATTTACTCAAAACATAATGCGGTTTACACTCTGTATCTACTTAATTATCTTAAGTTGTACTTAAGTTATGCTTTTACATTATACTTACTTAATAAGTGAATAGTTCCAAGTCAATCAAAAACTATGAGTTTTATTTACTCAAAACATAATGCGGTTTACAGTCTGTATCTACTTAATTATCTTAAGTTGTACTTAAGTTATGCTTTTACATTATACTTACTTAATAAGTGAATAATTCCAAGTCAATCAAAAACTATTAGTTTTATTTACTCAAAACATAATGCAGTTTTCAGTCTGTATCTACTTAATTATCTTAAGTTGTACTTAAGTTATGCTTTTACATTATACTTACTTAATAAGTGAATAGTTCCAAGTCAATCAAAAACTATGAGTTTTATTTACTCAAAACATAATGCGGTTTACAGTCTGTATCTACTTAATTATCTTAAGCTGTACTTAAGTTATGCTTTTACATTATACTTACTTAATAAGTGAATAGTTCCAAGTCAATCAAAAACTATGAGTTTTATTTACTCAAAACATAATGCGGTTTACAGTCTGTATCTACTTAATTATCTTAAGTTGTACTTAAGTTATGCTTTTACATTATACTTACTTAATAAGTGAATAATTCCAAGTCAATCAAAAACTATGAGTTTTATTTACTCAAAACATAATGCGGTTTTCAGTCTGTATCTACTTAATTATCTTAAGTTGTACTTAAGTTATGCTTTTACATTATACTTACTTAATAAGTGAATAGTTCCAAGTCAATCAAAAACTATGAGTTTTATTTACTCAAAACATAATGCGGTTTACAGTCTGTATCTACTTAATTATCTTAAGCTGTACTTAAGTTATGCTTTTACATTATACTTACTTAATAAGTGAATAGTTCCAAGTCAATCAAAAACTATGAGTTTTATTTACTCAAAACATAATGCGGTTTACAGTCTGTATCTACTTAATTATCTTAAGTTGTACTTAAGTTATGCTTTTACATTATACTTACTTAATAAGTGAATAATTCCAAGTCAATCAAAAACTATGAGTTTTATTTACTCAAAACATAATGCGGTTTTCAGTCTGTATCTACTTAATTATCTTAAGTTGTACTTAAGTTATGCTTTTACATTATACTTACTTAATAAGTGAATAGTTCCAAGTCAATCAAAAACTATGAGTTTTATTTACTCAAAACATAATGCGGTTTACAGTCTGTATCTACTTAATTATCTTAAGTTGTACTTAAGTTATGCTTTTACATTATACTTACTTAATAAGTGAATAATTCCAAGTCAATCAAAAACTATGAGTTTTATTTACTCAAAACATAATGCGGTTTACAGTCTGTATCTACTTAATTATCTTAAGTTGTACTTAAGTTATGCTTTTACATTATACTTACTTAATAAGTGAATAGTTCCAAGTCAATCAAAAACTATGAGTTTTATTTACTCAAAACATAAGAACACGTCACACGAACTCAAGACATTCAAGTTAGTAGAACTTTCATAGAATATTGAGTATACCCTACTCAAACTAATTGATTATTTTGAACATGCGGGTTTACAGTGTACCATAGTGTCTTTATACCTGTATCACTGTTCATATTAATACTATATATATTTCATTTCAACCTTTATTTAAAATCGTAAGCTTCTGAGGTTTCCCTCATTTACAGAAACAACGATTGTATATATCTATATCTGTACATATCCCTTACCTACTCTTACTAGTTATACGCTGCTGGCCAGTATGACTTAATACCAAGTGTCTTTATATACCTGTATCACTGTACATATTAATACTACAACTCTGTACATACATCTGTTTAGTGCTATTACTCAGTAGTACTCATTTATATATTTTAGACCCAGTTTAATCACCTGTACATTGTATTTAGTTTACACTTTACTGTTACATTTGCACACTGGTTGGATGCCAAACTTCTTTTGGTTGTACTGTAGTTGTTGTGAAGGATCAGATTAAACCGAATATATATATTTATTTATGGATATATATTTAATAGTATTTGTATATCGTTTGATATCCCTTGTATATTCCTTGTACATATACACTGAATATCCCTTTAGTCTACTAACAGCCCATAATAGTTTCATTCTCTCATTGGACAAGAACTTGGCGCCAGCAGCCAAGCCCCTTGGTTCAAGTTCAATCGTGCCGACGAACATGTCGTTACTAGCCCCGGTTCCGCGTAGGAATACGTCTGCCGAAATACGAATGGTACTATTTGTTCACAGCGCATATATATATGGCGCAAGTAAAGTAGAACTTTCTTTTTAGTCCCTTAGCCCTTAGTTCTTTACCCTCCAACCTAGTGGCAAGACGTTAAGCCTCACCCACGATACACGTGTGGTGCAGTATGGTCAACTTGGCCTCAGAATGGCATTGAGACATCGTGTGGATTAATAGTTGAATTGTCATAGTTTGGCACTATACCGTCGAGTGGGACGTATTTCTATTAAGTTAATAATAGTCTATTATGTATGGTGCATCGTTCGGTTAGAGTTATAAAGTGAGCAGTACCCCCATCGTTTTCCTCGCGTTATCTAGAGTCTTAACCAGGCTGGGCAGACCACGTGTGGTGCTTTCATCCGAGGAGTTCTGAGCCAGGACGAGTGGACCTGCACATTGGATTACCTTACCCGGACGACGGCGAGCCCTACACGGCTTGGATTATCTACTTGCTTTGGGTGCTTTGATTTATGCCATGGATAACAGCCAACACTGGTGAGTGTTGGAACTACCCCCCGAGAGGAGTCCAGGTGAGACGGCGCTCTACCCCGAGTGAGGTCGCCTCACGTCTCTTCGTTGTGGACCGGCAGCTACCGTCTACAAGAGGGCCCAACGGTATTCATCTGTGGACCAAGGTTCTGTGGGCACCGTGTTCAGCACTCTGAATTCTCCCAAGAAATCGTTGGCCAGATGGGATATCGCCAGCGGCTCTCCTAACCCCCCCCCCCCCCCCCTACTGACTTACAACCAGCGGGACCCCCTTTAGTGTATCCAGCTATAACCATCGCTATAGTTCCCTAAAGAACCAGGTTGTATACTTGCTTCCTGCGTAACCAGAGATTGGACATTCAATGTTGATTTGCCTACGAATACTCATTTGCCTTACAAGTGCATTCAAATCATAAATGTCATTAAGTGAACGTTGTATATACCCTTTGCTATATATTAAATATTCGATTTATACATTTGTGTGGACTTGGTTTCATGGTGGGAAAGTGTTCATCATATCTATATCATGTACTGTGTGGCCAGTAGTTAAAGTACATAAAGCGGTAGTGGTTTAATGATACCATACTTATCAATACAGTCAGGGAATTGTACCCCTCAGTTACAATTGGTCCTTCGAGCCGGAGGGTAACTAGTGTAATATTAATATAGTGTTATTAATATTGAAATGGCCTATGATGAACACTCCACGAAACGGTCCTCCTAACGTAGAACGCCCGCGGCGCAGACGACAGCCACCTCCGTACTTAGAGGATTACGCTGTCAGTCAACTACCTAGCCTTCTACAAACGGTAAACGCGTTAAAAGTAGAAAGTAAAATTATGTCTGACCTTAACGACCAGGTTACCCCGACCACAGAGGCCCTAGTGGGTTCTAATGTAACTGACCAAGCTCACGGTGGGGACCAGGAGGGAGCTGACATGCCTTTACCCCCCGCCAATACCGAAGAAGTAGTCCCCGACCAGCCCCGGGAGGAAGACAACCCTACAGAGAGAGAACTCTGCACGGAACAAGATGAGGAGAGCGCCGAGGAGATAGAGCTCCAGGACTCCCCAACGAGTACAGCCAGGAGCGGCTCACCTCTACAACCGTCTTCCCCCAGCGAAGCGGAGAGGATGCTATCACAGGCGTTCCTCGTCAGCCTGACAGCCTCTACCGAACGCGATCGACTCCAGGGTGAACGCGATCGACTTCAGGGTGAACGCGATCGACTCCAGACACAGCAACGGAGCGAAGAAGAGCGCATACGCCTGGAGATGAGACGCCTTCAGACGGAAGAGAATATGGCAAGAGACCGAGCAGACACCCAGCGTGCCGCTGCCGGTGCCCAAAGAGAAACAGAGCGCGACCTCGCTCTCATCCAGCGCGAAACCGAGCGCGACAGACTACAGGGCGAGCGCGACAGACTACAAGCCGAGCGCGACAAGTTACAAGCGCAGCTAATGGAGCAGCTGATCACCAAGGCAACACCCTCTCCCTCCGCCAGGGGTTCAAGGAACTCGTCGAGACAACAGTCAAGGGCAGCATCCCCTAACCGAGCAAGCGACCCTGAACTTGACCAACAGACCAAGCCTATACCCCCCGCAGACCCCCTTCCCCGACCGGTCCAAGCGAGACCCAGCTACAAGGAAGGAGCGGCATACACTGCGGAGAAGCTAAATAAACGACTACAGGATCTAGAGGACCTGATAGAAGAAGAAGAGGGAGAGGAGGAGAACCAAGCCCGACGACAGCACAGTACTCCACCGGACCAGGAGGTCCAGTACAGCCCAGGCTATACCCCCGCGGCGCTGCGCTACAGACCCCCGACTCTATTCACGGGTGAGCATGACGCACGACCAGCCCCGAGGAATAGCACCTGGACCAGCGGGCCATGGTACCCTGCCGGTACCAGCCCACAGAGAGGCGCAAGAGGAGACTCGCCTAGGAGGCCTCTCCCCCAACGCTCGCCGATGTATCAGCCATCCATGGCGTCATACATTGGTACACCGACGTTTCCAGACTTCACCTATGAGAATCGAGCACAGTACACGGAGCTCCGGATGTGCTTAGAGACAATGATGGTGGATGTCGCTGATGAACGCCACAAGTATGCAATATTACTGAAGCACCTGAAAGTACCCCGAGCGCACAATATAGCGCTAGCCTATGCCACCTCTACGACCCCATATACCGCGGCTCGAGCAGCGCTGGACCAGAGATATGGACGTATATGGGATTACGTAATCCAAGAGATAAGGCATATTGACCGCCTACCCCCAGCAACAGACAATCGCTCATTAGACGACCTGTCTATAAAAGTGCAGTCCCTGGTAGGGATGCTGGGAGCGCAACGAGAAAAGGGTATGCACGAGCTATACGCCAACTCTAACGTCGAGAGGATTTTAGAGAAGCTGCCACCCGCCAGACAAGAGCGCTTTAGGCGGCAGAGAGACCACCGTGATCCTAACGGTCCCGAACCATCCCTCCTCGATCTAGCCGACTTCCTGGCGAGAGAAGTCAGCAGCTTACGACTGGATACGTTCGTGCGGAGCACACCAAGCTCCAGAGAGGGACCCAGGAGAATAAACGATGGAAGAAGATCGGTGACTGTCATGCACCAATCAGAATCAGTACCGAGCAGTAAGAACCACAGTACCCCCTCGAGGAAAGAGAAGTGGAAGATGGTGTGCCCGTACTGCGAGAAGGAACACTGGCTGTCACAATGTGACCTGTTCACCAAGATGAATGCAGAACAAGTGAGTCAATGGATAAAGTCCAACAGGTGCTGTTACCGATGTGCGCGCAGTCACATGGCAGCCGAGTGCCGCCTAAAGAAGAGGTGCAGTCGGTGTGACGGAGCCCACCTAGATGTCCTACACGACAGTAACAGAAGAAAGCCTGCACCTGCACCATCGAGCAGCACCAAGGCAAGTGTCATGTACATTGACCCCGCCAGCAGCAGCGGCGCCCATGTACTCCTAAAGGTAGTCCGTGTAACATTGAGCTACCAAGATAAAGTCATGGACACTTACGCCGTCCTTGATGACGGGTCAGAGAAGACCCTTCTGCTCGCGTCCGCTGCGGCCCAGCTGGGACTGCGGGGGAGCGAGAACCAAATGACGATTCGGACAATAAGAAGAGATTTAAAGACGATAAAAGGCGAGAATGTCTCCTTCACTATCGCAGCAAGCGGGCAGCCAGAGCGACGGTATAGGATTACAAATGCTTTCACCAGCCAAGAAATAGGACTATCACAGTACACCTACCCCATCGCCAAGCTGATGGATAAATATGTGCACCTGCGTCAACTACCTATCCCGCTCATAGACGGCGCCACCCCGACCCTGCTGATAGGCTCCGACCATGCAGACCTCATAGTCCCGATAGACCGGGTCCATACAGGACCCAGAGGCTGTCCTGCAGCAGTCGAGACCCGCCTAGGATGGACACTACAAGGCCCCCTCGCTAAATCTCTCAACCGAACAGCAGCCACTAGCTGCCTCCACTCCAGAGTGACAGAAGAAGACACCACTCTCCTGCAGCATGTCGAGAGGCTATGGACACTAGAGACAATGCCCTTTAAGAACGAAAAGAAAGACATTCATTCTAAAGAAGACATTTACGCCATAAACCTCCTCGAGCAAGGGACAAAGAGAGTCACAGTCGGCGGAGTGATGAGATACGCAACTCCACTCCTGAGGCGAGAGGGAATGCCCACCTTTCACGCCACGAAAGAAGCTACGGAGCGGTATCTATTGAACACAGAGCGGCGCCTAGCCAAAGACCCCGCTCAAGAGAGTGTGTACCGCGCTGAGATTGAGAAGCTAATCACAGCGAGACACGTAATGAAGATTGACATTAAAGAGGCCGATCAGACGACCGAATCATGGTACGTGCCCCACCACAAGGTCCACCACAACGGCAAGGATCGCATTGTGTTTAACTGCAGCTACCAGATCGGATCCCAGAATCTGAATAAAGAGCTCTTGCCCGGCCCCACACTCGGCCCCTCTCTACTAGGCGTGCTACTACGCTTCCGCCAGGACAAGGTGGCTATCAGCGGGGATATCAAAGGGATGTTCCTGCAGGTGAGACTAGTGGAGGAGGATAAGCCCCTACTGCGGTTCCTACGGAGAGAGAGGATCGGAGATGAGCACCCAGCCATCTACCAATGGGAAGTCCTCCCCTTCGGAACCACATGCAGCCCGTGCTGTGCTACATTTGCACTACAGAAACATGTCGCAGAGGACCCAGCAGCAGATGAAGAGGTCCGACACAGTGTGAAGAACAGTTTCTACGTGGACAACTGTTTACAAAGCGTTTCGACTCAAGAAGAAGCCGAGGTTCTCCTACTCAAGCTACGCGCCTCCCTGATCAAAGGCGGCTTTGATCTCAGGCAGTGGGCCAGCAGCGACCCGCACGTATTGCGCAGCCTCTCCCCCGCGGACAAGGCTGCCAGCAGCGAGACCTGGATGGCGACCATCCCAGGAGAAGCCCAAGAAATGACACTAGGATTAGTCTGGCGCTTCAAAACAGACTCGCTCCACTATAGACACAAACCCCTGACCACGGAGCAGGGAAGGTCGACGGCGATACCGACCACCAGACGGAGTGTGTACAGAACACTCGCCAGACAATATGACCCGTTGGGATGTATTCTACCTTACACCACCAGGGCAAAGATGATTGTACGAGCACTATGGGACAAGGACCAGGGCTGGGACGACCCAATACCCGCACCCCTTGCCTCCACATGGAGAGAGTGGGAGACGGAACTCCGCTCACTCCCAGGCGTCAATATACGCCGCAGCTACTTCCCACCCACAGTGAGGCCAGAGACATGCAAGATGGATCTACACGTCTTCAGCGACGCCTCCGAAGTAGCCTATGGATCAGTGGCCTACTTGCGTGCCCAAGAGAAGGGAGGAGAGATACACACCGCTTTCATCCTGGCTCGCTCAAGAATAGCCCCACGAAAGCAACAATCTATCCCGCGTCTAGAGCTCTGCGCAGCCCTAGCAGGAGCGCATCTAGCCACGTTAATCCAACGTGAACTCACCATTCCGGTGCACAGAACAATCTTGTGGTCAGATTCCACGACAGTACTCACATGGATCAAGTCTGATTCATGCAGATACAAAGTCTTCGTGAGAGTCAGAGTCACCGAGATTCAAGAGTTAACAGAAGCAGCGAGCTGGCGGTATGTGGACACCAAACACAACCCAGCTGACGTCATCACCCGGGGAATGTCCCTAGATGACCTCACCCGTCGCAACATCTACAGTGACGGACCAGAGTTCCTCAAGCTCCCGGAAGAAGAGTGGCCTACGCCCACCCCACGGGAAGCGAGTAAAGAGGAGGCTGAGAACAAGAAACCTATGTTCTGTGGACTGAGCACAGTCGCCTCCACAGACCCCAACATAGATGATTGCATTACCCTACTGAGTGCGCAGCTAAAGACATTCCTGTGGCACCACCCACAGATTCAGCCCACTGCCGACATTTCAGCAGCTGACTACGAAGAAGCAGAACTTCTTCTACTACAACGAGCCCAGAGAGACTCGTTCCCCGACGAGCTAGACTGTCTACAGGGAGGAAAGCCCGTCCCATCAGACAGCAGATTGCTCCACCTGGCACCCGAGATCGACGCCCATAATCTCATCAGAGTGGGTGGTCGTCTGCGGAGAGCCCCCGACCTACCGGATGACGTTAAGTACCCGATAGTCTTGAACAGCCGACACAAGGTCACAGAGCTGATCATAAAGAAATACGACGAGGATGTGCACCACGCAGGAGCCGAGAGAGTCTTCGCGGAGATCAGACGTCGCTATTGGATACTTCAAGGAAGAGAAGCGGTGCAACGCTTCCAGCGAACCTGTCTAGACTGCGGAAAGTGGCGCGCGCAGCCCAGCATACCCCGGATGGCTGACCTACCCCCCTGTCGCCTCCGACTCAGCGACAAGCCATTCCACTCCACAGGCATGGACTGTTTTGGCCCGTTGTATATAAAGAAAGGAAGAGGAACCGAGAAGCGGTGGGGTATTGTATTCAAATGCATGACCACCAGAGCGATACATATCGAACTCCTTCCAACCATGAGCACAGACTCATTCCTTATGGCCTTCCGAAGATTCACATCACGGAAAGGAAAACCGTCTACATT
>NC_140169.1:160959816-160974816 GCF_963971535.1 Notolepis coatsorum | reverse complement strand
TTCACCTATATCTCAGCGTGTCCCATTTGTGTGTGTGTGTGTGTGCTGATCAGGAAATGGATAATCGATTTCTCAGCCCGCTTCTCTAGCGTGCATAAGTACACATATACTATCGATAATCTAGCGTTTATTTGAAAACGATTCATAAATAGGCTGAAAAACGTGTTTTGTGTATTCCACTAAAGGGCGGTTCCTGCAGAATCTCTTTTTTTTCTGGAAGTTTCAAAAAACGAGCGTTTTTCAAAATGGTATCAAACGGAAATGTACCGATTAAAAAACAATCCGTTTCGGGCGGCTACTCGCAAGGCGCTCGCCACGAATGACGGAGACGCTGGGCTTGCCTGTTCGAGCCCAGCGCTCCACATTGCTTTCAGTTTAGCTGGCCGTCCGTACTAATACACATTGGCCGTATTAGGGGGTGGGAAACTGATGGGTGGGGATCGGGCGTTGTGGACAGCGACTCCTACAGGTCGGTTGGTGCGTCTGCGCAGTAGAATCAGGAAGTGTCTGGGGCAGCGTGAGCCTCCCACGCGTTACTCCTCGCCACTGAGAGATTGAGCTGCGCAGGTGAAAAGATGCGACTGCTGTTACCTCAAGTACCGGAGGGGACTTGTGCTATGTATGACTTAGTCCACATTGCAGCCGGCTTGTGGGAGGCAAGAAACAGCGTTCGTGACAGGGGAGGGTTGAATTGGATGATACGAAATTGGGATGGGAGAAAATATAGAAAATGGGAGAAAAAGTGGATAAAAAAAAATAAAAAATAAATCCGTTTCGACAATGTTGACTGCAAACAAGTCATTGATAAGCGACGGGCGTATTAGACACATAGCCATAATTTAAGATATAGTTTATGCATTCGCAAATGTGCTCGCCCTCTCATTGAATAGAGCGCTGGCACTCAAGCGCTAATTCTAGCGCCCCCTGCTGGCACTTAAAGTGTTAAACAAGTCAAGAAGAAACATCACAATAAGTCAAGAACAAAGCAAAAACACCATGAAGTCAAAACATTTTAAATAAATAAAAATAAATGAATGCAACACTCCCAGACATGCCCCACGCGAAGGTAAGTGTGGGATATTCGTGGATATCCTGAAGAAGAATGTTCTCAGTCAACCGAGGTTCAGTTAATAACAAATGTTTATTAACCAAACAAAGGAGATGATTGTGGACTTCAGGAGGTCGGGGGTCAAGGACTACAGCCCCCTCAGCATCGACGGGGCACCGGTTGAGAGAGTCAACAGCTTCAAGTACCTCGGAGCCCACATATCCGAGGACTTGAAATGGACCATACACATTAACAGTGTGGTGAAGAAGGCACGACAACGCCTCTACTTCCTCAGGCGCCTAAGGAAGTTCCAAGTCAGCCAGAAGATCCTTAAGAACTTCTACTCATGTACAATAGAGAGCATCTTGACCGGCAACATCACCTCCTGGTTTGGGAATAGCACTGCAAAAGACCAAAGCAGACTACAAAGAGTGACACGTTCAGCCGAACGCACAATCGGAGGGGGGCTCCCCACCCTCCAGAACATTTACTACAAGCGTTGCAAGGGGAAGGCTAAGAGAATTATTAAGGACTCGAGCCACCCGAACAACTGCCTCTTTGAACTGCTGCCGTCAGGCAAGCGATACAGGAGTCTCAAGGCGAGCACAGAAAGACTCAGAAGTAGCTTCTATCCCCAGGCCATCAGGCTGCTAAACGAACAATGAATGAACACTACACAACAACAACCACCAAACACACATAGCACACACATCCACACGCACACACTCACTTTAAACAAACACACTGTAGCACCCACTACACACACTTTATAGCACACACCCACTTTAAACAAACACACTGTAGCACCCACTCCCCACACTTTATATTTATGGATGAAGGATTGCACTACAACTCGTACACCTTACTGTAAATTGTACCTAAAATTGTACCTCATCCCATTTCTGCTTTGCACTAGATAGTACTGTACATTAGTACACTGCATAGTTGTGTATTGTATATTATATGGTAACTCAGAACATTGTACATATGTCTATACCGAACAACTGTGACCTCATTTTCTTCTTCTAAATTCATGCTATATTATGTTATTATGTTATTTGATACTATCTTGTCTAGCACAGTCTCTGGAGCGTAACAGTAAGAAGCATTTTGTATGAAAGTATTCTGTACTTCTGTATGACAACTATTAAAGAACTTGAACTTGAACTTGAACTTGAGATAGAAATATACACATAGTATTTAGAGAGAATGGCTGAGGGGCTCTCCCCAGGTGATCAGCTGAAATGACCCAGGTAAAGAGACCTGGGCCCTCATTTATCAAGTTTTCTTAGAAAGTATTCTATTTTCGTTCTTAAGCACAGAATTTAGAATGTGTGCACGCACAAAAAAAACGGGATTTATCACACGTGCGTACACAGGTCCTACGCACACCTGTCTTCATAAATATCACCTTGCTCCTAAGCTTGAGCTCGTGCATGGTTTTAAGTATTTGCATACCAGAACCGCCCCGATTATCCATATATGGTCATGAAACACCCCCATGGGATCTGAAATAATGGACTGACCCGAGGGAATTGCGTGTTATGGAGAAATACGAGACAGGCTGACAGACATGTACACGTACGGTGATGTCGGATATGATATCTCTTAAAGACCATATTAACTAATAAAGCCCATGCTGGAATATGACTGCCTTTTTCCGTTTTGTTCGATAAATACCCAGGGATTAAAGTTCTCCTCAATTGTATTCCAAATCGCGACGGATTTTCCGTAAATTTTCTACCTGCTGCATATGATTTCTAGAGGCATACAATCTATTTTGATGTCAGTATTGGGTAGCCTATATAAACAATAATACGAGAGCATATACAAGAACAATGAATCTCACTGCCATGTATGATGTAGCCTATACGCCATGTGTAGCCTGCCTATGTGATAAATACAAACATGAACTTGAATCCCATCATCATATTTACATAGTCTGTCCACTATGTTTATTATTTTGTTTATTCCCCCCCCCCCCCCCCCTATCTATGTAAAGCGACCTTGCATGGGTCTCTTGAAAGACGCTATATAAAATGAAGCTCTATTATTATTATTGTTATTATTATTATTAAAATACTGTCTTTTACTGTTAGTCTCAGTGAAGTTTCAACGGAGCGAGGTAATCTATTCTAACCAACAAATTGAAGTAGAAAGCATTTCGTTGTGGCCAATCTTATTTGGAAACATGACACAAAATAATAGTATGTCGCTTTTTATTTGAAACAATATTTAATCGCGTTTGGTGGAGGTAGGTGTTCTGTAACCCCTTTCGTGACTGTGATGCACCGAGTGAATCCACAGTCACTTGCTCCTCAATAGGAAACCAACCTAGATTTACCCTGAAGGACTGGTTCTAACCGAACCGTTCGTTATACAAGAATCACAGAGAAATGTCAAAGGTACTCACATTTGCACGAGGGTTTCGGACAGAGATACGGGATGGTTTGAAAGCTCGGCGTGGCTAATAAACATTTTAAATATTTTTTATAAACTGGTCAACACGGCATTATTTCCGGCGTTGGCTGCCTGGTGTGATCACAGCGCATGCGCATCATGCACACAACGCCGGAAATAATGCAGTGTTGACCAGTTTATAAAAAATATTTAAAATGTTTATTAGCAACGCCGAGCTTTCAAACCATCCCGTATCTCTGTCCGAAACCCTCCTGCAACTGTGAGTACCTTTGAAACGTCTCTGTGATTCTTGTATAACGAACGGTTCGGTCAGAACCAGTCATTCAGGGTAAATCTAGGTTGGTTTCCTATTGAGGAGCAAGTGACTGTGGATTCACTCGGTGCATCACAGTCACGAAAGGGGCTAGGTGGTTGATGGTGGTTGAGAAATGAGAGAGAGAACCCTTGTAAGTTCTCTCTATTTATACACTGTGGAGCGCAGTTCTGGAAGGTTCTAGCCTGTTCTAACCGGTTCTACTATATGACATCATAGATCATACTGAAGCTTAACTTGAATTACACTATGACACGGCGGCAGTTACACTAGGTGTTCTGCATCTGCCCCCCCTGCCAAACAAGCAAGCCAACCTCTTGTTCGCGCATGGGCCCATTATAATTACACTACTGTCGCTATTTCACAATGAACTATAATGAATTACGGTTCATACAGAACACGCGCCAGTGTCAGGAGTAATGCACGAAAGCTTATTTCCGCGTTGAAACGAATGCATGAACTGAGGAGCGCATATGCCGTAGTAACGATATTCTACCACTGGGCGTCAGCTAAGCATGCTCAGAGCTGTGCGTAGACATAAGCACAAAGTCAAGTTCACGTTCAAATTGATAAATCCCACACTTTGCTTAGAAATGGTCGTACGCACGGGTTAAGCACATATCTGTGCGTACGCCACGTTGAATGTTGTTGGGAGGAGCATTATATAGTTAAAAGGGGGGAGGTGGTCCCATTTGATAGGTCAAATGGGGGGGGGGTACAGGATTGGGGAGGGGGGGGGACACAGGATTGGGGAGAAAGGGGAGGGGAATGTCTTTACATGAGGGAGTTGGGGAATCATTATATTATTCCACATAAGGAAAAACTCACTAAAACCTAGGAAAAAATGCGCCACAGGCAATGTGGAGGAGAGAAACCTTACTAGTTACACTGCTGGCCAGTATGACTTACTACCATAGTGTCTTTATACCTGTATCACTGTACATATTAATACTACAACTCTGTACATACATCTGATTAGCACTATTACTCAGTAGTAGGCCTGTCCCCAAACGAAGGATTTGTATATTGATTATTATTGTATATGATTGGCCAAAGTTTGCCGACTAATCTAATCTTGTATTGTCTATTGGTTATGAAAGGCTCCTTCTCCTCCTAATCCCACAGTAACGCTCCTCTTCCATCCCTCCCTCTTGCCACTTTCTTCTTCTCTCATCTTCCTCTTCCTCAGTCAAATCAAAGTGCTGGACGGGGAGGATGAGTACTACAAATTACTGTCGACCGCGGAGTCCATCCCAGAGGAAGACTCGCGTGACTGGGCCCCCTCCTCCCACCCTGTCTAGAGGGCCCCCCCCCCCAACCTGTCTAGAGAGGGGAGCCCTTCGTCCGTCAGAACTGAGCCTTACAAGCCCCTGTCAACCGGTAAGACGGGAGGAGCAGACGGGAGATGAGACAGACACTCCAAATACTGTCCTCTGTGCTGGATGTAGTGAGTGTGTGTGTGTGTGTGTGTGTGCGTGTGGGCGCGCGCGTGTGTGTGCGTGTGTGCGCGCGCGCGCGTGTGTGTGTGTGCGTGTGCGCGTGCGTGTGTGTGCGTGAGCGTGTGTGTGTGTGTGCGTGTGCGTATGTGTGTGTGCGTGTGCGTGTGCATGTGTGTGTGTGTGTGTGTGTGTGTGTGTGTGTGTGTGTGTGTGTGTGTGTGTGTGTGTGTGTGTGTGTGTGTGTGTGTGTGAAGATTGTAACAGTGCTGGAGAATAGCACTGAAATATCTTCCACTGATCATTCGGTACGGTCAGAAAAGTCTTTGTACTAATGTACACATCGATGAAGTAGAGCTGTTTCCCCCGAAGAATGTTTGTCAGGGTTTTTCGAACGGACGTTCGAAACTTCGTTTTTAATAATAATTTTAAAAAAATCCAAAAAAAATTTAATTCTAAAAAGATTATAATTTTTTGTATATATATAAATATCCGTAGCGTAGCAGCGATTGCGCTCGTCACCAATGCAAGAGGCTGCGGTCTCGACTCCCGGAGTCAGCATTGCCCAGCGACTTGGGCCGGTCGTCATACTAACTCGTTTGGCTGAGTTAGCGGGAGGGAAGTCGAGGGTGGTAATCTGCCGTTGTGGACAGAGTCAGGTCTGGGCGCCTGCTCAGCAAAAAAGGCAGGAAATGGTGAAGGCAGGGTGACCTCCCACGCGTTACGCTTCACCAATGAGAGTCCTCGCTGCCAGGTGGAAAGAGAGCCACTGGCTGTCTCCACATGTGTCGGAGGAAGCATGTGGTGGACTTCAGGGTTCCCTTCTACCGACCAGTAGGAGGAACATGCGCACAACAACCAGGTAGGGGAGGGGGGGAATTGGCATAACGACAAAAAATTGGGATGGGGAGAAAAATAGAAAAATCAGGCGGAGAAAAAGAGGATTAAAAAGAATTTAAAGAATTCGAATGCCAACGTAACGAACGAAGGTCCGAACGTTCGAACGTTTGGGCTCAGCCCTACGATGAAGTAGTAGACAATCACTTTTTGGTTTGTTTGTTTACTCTCAGTTTTTCCATCACCAATTCTGATGCTGATTTCAGTTTTGAAGCCCAGTACGTACAGTACGTGACCATCTCCTTCCTCTCAGTGTAGACAAATGTGAAATATAATAGATTTAAGATAAGATAAGGTACTCCTTTATTGATCCCCTTGGGGGAAATTCTGGCATCATAGCAGCATGGGGGAGGGGAGGTACAGGTATGGGCAGGGTGATGGTAGAAAGACATAAATATAGGCAATCAAATTAGATCTGAATATAGAAATATGAGAAAAAAAGAAACGGTGTGAACAATATAATTTATTATAAAAACAATATGAGAAAGTAAATAGTGTAAACAAAGGTGCAGGTGCCCATTCGTCTAGTATGTAGTCAATATCTTTTCATTTGATACTTTTTTTTTTGTTTAATCCTTCAGTATGTGACATTATTTGGCTTACACGTGTCACATGGGTGCGTATGTAGTAGCATCAATAAATAACACGTCGGGGAGACAGTGACGATGAACAAAGGCAACCAATGTGTGAATGATTATGACATCACATGGTGCTGTGGTGGGAGGAGTCACAATTGGTCTGACAAAAATAAGAAATAAGAACAAATATGTGCTTGAAACAAGTAAAATAATCTGCCAAGTAAAACGTTTTTATCTAGGGTTCTCTCTCCTGATTGGATAAAGTGAGAACGGGATACCAGGACATTTATTTTGTGTTCACTGCAGAGCGGAGGGACTGGGAGACCCATGTTACTGACCAGACACTCTATATCAGTGATGGCTGTTTACTGCAGAGTGGAGGGACTAAGAGACCCATGTTACTGACCAGACACTCTATATCAGTGATGGCTGTTTACTGCAGAGCGGAGGGACTGGGAGACCCATGTTACTGACCAGACACTCTATATCAGTGATGGCTGTTTACTGCAGAGCAGGAGGGACTGGGAGACCCATGTTACGGACCAGACACTCTATATCAGTGATGACTGTCGGAATGTAGAGATATATAACACTTGTTTTAATAAGAAAATACCACTTACTACTACTTTAATCTATGCATGTGAAACCAGAATACCCCCCCCCCCCCCCCGCCCCAGAAAGTCGTCCCACACAGAGAGTCGTCATGTAGTTAACAGCTTGGCGCTATAGAACCCTCCTAAACGTACCCTCGCGGACAAAGAGGGTACCCTCGCAGACCTCACTCTGAATTTCACCCTCAAGTACCGGAATGTTCTCTGACGATGTGAAGTGTCGGAATCGCAGGGCTGGCAAGTTGATTTGTAGTGCTTTTTATTTTAATTTTTTTTCTTGTTCTTCTTCAATTTGCATATCATTTACTGCATCTCCCTCTGTTGACACCCCAGGGTCCGGGGGAGAGATTTTGATCTTAATAGTAAGAGTAGGCTGCTATGACTGAACAGCCTGTCCTGCTTCCCCCCCCGCCCCCCCCCCCCCCCCGCTCAACGGGGAAAACATTAGAACTCTTTGCCTCGATAGCGAGACCATCTCCGCTCAGGCTGCGGTTACACCTTTCGTTTCATTTTCGTTTCATTGTCATACGCGTTTCGCCGCGACGTCCTGCGCCTCGAGTCACACTTTCGTTTTTTTTTTGTTTTTGTCACCTGAGCACACTGATGTAGTACACTGCCAAAGCAGTAGGTGGCAGTAGGTGGCGAACATGAAGGCAATTTCAACCAATCAGAACTTGAATGTGCCAATACACTTCCTGGTAGCTCCAGCAAAGAAAATGTCAACAAGGCAGACGCCTATGGGCGCCACCATCTTGCCTATTTACTCAATGCAGCAATTCTTTTTCAGCAAAGCCTAATAAAAGTGCAATAAACAAAACGGATACATTCACTGTGTGTTCTGCCTGTCATTTGTTGATGAAACAAAACTAACATCAACACAAGTGACCACCAAGAGCGGATAGTTTAGTCTAAAAAAAGATCGGTAGCATTGTTAGCTGCATGCTAACGTCAATGGAATTTGCCATTATAACAGTATAGCATTGTGGCTAGAAGCTAACGTTAGCTCACGCTACTTAGCCAGCACCAAACTGATGATATCGGGAGCTATCAGTGGTTAGATAACATTAGAGACAACGCTGTGTGTATTAAACAAAGGTGAATAGATGACTGGGCCATTTTGTTTAATGCTTGTTAAGTTGAAAGAGGAGCTTTGAGCTAACAGGGTTTGATAGCTAACACTAGCTCATGTTATCCAGTGGCAGTGCCAATCGGTAATGCTAGCAGAATGAATGGATGTAAACTTTATTTAACATATTGCATATGGGTACAATACAATACGGCTCAATACAAACAATTGTTAAGGGAATGCAGACTGTTGTAGCTTGGACTGGGGTCCTTATAACAATAACTTGACAACACATAGTAGCTGCAGCTATTTGGTTTGGGACAGCTCTGCTGTCACCGGAAGGGCACGCAGATGGTATCTACTGCGCATGGGCGTTTTCGCAACAACGGCTCCGTGCAGACTACACGCTGTTGTCGGCGCGTTTTTTAGCGGTTCTCCAAAATGCAAACACAATTTAGCGTTTCAGCCGTATCCACAAAAAAACGCCAAAAAACGCATTTCTGTGTAATAGGGACATGAAACGTATTCAAAAACGTATAAAAAAACGCCACAAAAACACCAGTCTAACCATGGCCTCAGACGCAGGTTCGAGTCCCAGCGGGGTTAGTTAGGGGAAGCCCCCCAGGTGGACGGTCTGCGAGGGGTCAGGAGGACTAGACCCTGTTGCTGCTGAGTCTCGAGTCTAATTAAGTCCTGTCGCCAGACTCACCGCACCAGTAGTAGATTCATTATTTATTTGTATTATTGTTATTATTTTATTATTTGTGAGATATATGCACTGCTGTAAAAGAGAGAAGCGCAGACAGAGGGAGGAACCTCTTTCCAGGGTTACGTTTATTATCCAAGTATGTTGCAGGTAGAATCTTGAGGTTTTTTGATGAAGGATCCTGTGTTGTGGCTTCAGAATAGCCAGGTCGTAACCCTTTCACTACCACACTACCAAAGTGTTAACCCTTTCACTGCGACAATACAGAAGGTTAACCCTTTCACTACCACACTACCAAAGTGTTAACCCTTTCACTTGCGACAATACAGAAGATCTTAACCCTTTCACTACCACACTACAGACCGTTAACTGTCTGTATAGTGTGGTAGTAAAAGGTTAACCCTTCTGTAGTGTGGTAGTGGAAGGAGTAACCCTGTTATTTGCCAAACAAACAGTGGCAACTCACGTCTGCCGAACCAAACATCACGTCCGTTATGGTTATTCTTTCAACAGCCAATTTATACATGCGTTTGTAATAATCAATCCAAATCGTCATCGCCACCAGGCAGGAAATTTGCGTGTCTCTGTCCGCAGCCAAATCTCGCAAACTACAGGGCCGATTTTAGAAGAGACGTTGCCCAGGCGGTTAGGTGGTCGAGCGGAGATTGCGTTCGTCACCAGCCCCGGAGCTGTGAGCTTGATTCGCCTGTTCGAATCCAGCTCACAGCTCCGGGGTTGTCACCAGCTTGGCTGGCCGTCTGCACTGATACAATTGGCTGTATCAGAGGGTGGGAGAAGCTGGCGGGGTGGGTCCGGGTCGTTGTAAACAGCGACTCCTACAGTTCGGTCGGGGCGCCTGCTAAGCGTGGATTGGACGTGAGGGGGATAGTGTGGTCCTCCCACACGCTACGCCCTCTCAATGAGAATCCGCGCTGCCAGGTGAAAAGAAGCGGTGATTGGCTGGACGTGTGTCGGAGGAAGCACGTGGTAGCCTCCACTCTCCCAAATGATCTGACTGTGGGGGGTAAAGCGCAGCGACCAGGAAGGGACTGGGAATTGGCATACGACTAACATTGGGATGGGAGAAAATCGGAGGAAAATGGAGGGGGAAAAAGACCAAAAAAAAAATAAAAAATAAGAGACGTTGCCCATACAGTAGGCTGACAGCAAGCCAGGGACCTGGATTCTGGAATATTTGTCCGATCGGTCAACAACAAGTATTTAAATTTGAATACATTTCCATCATTGTCCATTGAAAAACATATTCAGTATGTAGTTACACCTTTTGAACACAAGAGGGCGATATTACTCAGGTTCGCTGGCAATCAGCTCTCTGGCACCTGTTTACAAACATGCCATAGTGAACTTATTGTCATTGATAAACCTATGAATTAAAAACATTTATTAGTCACTCTTCCTTTGGAACGAGAACCCGTGGAGTTGCTATAGTCGTGAAACGGAAGTTGAATATTGAATTGAAGGGAGTATGGTCTGATGCAGATGGTCGGATAACCATAGCTAAGATTATACACAAGAATAGGAAAATAGCGTTGGTAGCGGTATATGCCCCAAATCTATACAAAGCTAATTTCTACACTACACTTACCAGAAACATTTTAGACCTTCCAGAATACTAATTTATAATTGGTGCGGATTTTAATGCAATCTGGGATCCTGGGTTGGATAAATCTTATCCCACCTTTTCCAACGAACAAAAAAATGCATCTAATGCGTTAAAGGATTGGTCGAAGAATACAGGTGTAAATGATCTATGGCGATCAGTACTCTTGTCGATCAGCAAGGCATAAAACACTTTCCAGAATAGATTATGTTTTTGCAACCCGAGACTATTTGATAACTATGACGTGGAGATGGTACCCAATGCATTATCAGATCACTGTTATTTACTCCTAAAAGGATCATTTGGTATACTGTCATCCCGAGCCCCAAGATGGCGATTTAACACGATACTGCTGAATAACAAGGAATTCATTACACAACTCAAAAAAGCTCTTTCAGTATTCCTACTAGAGAATGTGAAATCGGTGCCGGACCCTAGAATATTATGGATGTCGGTAAAGGGAATGATCAAGGATTTCACTGATAGCTTTTCCTCCAAAATACGCAAGAATCGATGCACAAAACTGGCGGAACTGGAAACGCTTTACTCTAAGTTATTTACTTCTTTACAATACAACGACTCGGTTCGACTGGAAACTCAAGTTAATGTACTAAAAAAAGAGATTAACGCCATTTATAAACAACAATCTGAAGTACAAATACGTAGCACAAGACAACAGCATTACTCTCAAGGTTCCAAACCAAGTCACCTACTAGCTATGCGATTAAGAGTTAACGCAAAATTTGCAGATATAACTACCATTAAAGCACAACAAGGACTTGTAACAGACACTAAAAAAATAAACGCGACATTCAAAGAGTTCTACTCCAACTTGTATAAATCAGAAACGACCTTCGATCAAAACAAAATGGACACATATCTTAATCAAATTAACCTCCCCAAACTTTCAGAGGATGACGCTAAACAGTTAGAAACACCTATCACACTAGAGGAACTCAGGAAGGCCATATCCGAAATGCAAAGTGGTAGGGCTCCAGGAAGAGACGGTATCCCACCAGAAATGTACCTCTCATGCTGGGACATAATTGGACCCCTATTACTTAATATGATTTTATACTCAGTCAAGGAGGGGAACTTCCATAAGAACGACAATATTGCACTCATAACAGTCCTCCTTAAAAAAGACAAAGACCCCACCGAGTGCGGTAGTTATAGACCCTTAAGCCTCCTCGGAACCGATATCAAACTGTACTCTAAGGTATTAGCCATCAGACTTCAAAAGCATATGATGTCTTTAGTTCATCCGGATCAAACTGGCTTCATAAGAAACCGCTTGATCACTGATAACATAAGACGATTACTACACGTACTAGATGCCAGCAAGGACGACACCACACCTAAGGCGATGCTGTCCCTGGATGCAATGAAAGCTTTTGATAGGTTGGAATGGTCGTATCTATGGGCAGTATTAGAAAGGATGGGGTTAGGAAAAGGATTCATTGATATGATTAAAGTATTATACAAAGACCCATCGGCCATGATTACAACAGGTATAATCACCTCCGAAATCTTTCCGGTATCACGCTCTTCTAGACAGGGTTGCCCTCTTAGTCCCGGACTATTCGATTTATCATTAGAACCTTTAGCACAATATATAAGACAATCCCAATTCATAGAACCAATCGTAATCAAGGGCACACAACACAAAATTAGTTTATATGCGGACGACGTAATACTGTTCATGCAAAACCCTAACACCGCAATGCCTCATCTTCTCAAGTTGATTGCTGACTTTGGCGACCTATCGGGATTTAAGATAAATTGGCCAAAGTCGGCTTTCCTTCCAATTAACGCCCCTGCAAAAAACATACGCCTTCCAGGAGAAATACCAATGGTTAAACACTTTAGATGTTTGGGAGTTGAAGTATTCCCTACCATAAGCCAAACGGTGAAGCACAATTACATAGAAATCCAAAATAAAATAAAATACGACTTTGACAGGTGGTCAAAACTTAAAAACTCAGTACAGGCACAGGTTTCAATAGTTAAGATGGATGTCTTACCTAGAATCAACTTCATCAGCTCAATGCTACCGTTACCCCCTCCAGATGGTTACTGGAAAAAATTACACACGCATACAAATTTATTTGGAATAACAAACCACCATGTATACCACCGCACAGAAACAAATCCGACGGAGGTATGGCATTTCCAGATTTTTTCCACTATTTTAAGGCGTACACTTTAAGATCACCGACAACCTGGTTTGATCCCCAAGCATCAGTATCCTGGAGAAATTTAGAAGTAAATATAGTAGCACCACATAGACTGCAGGACATAGTATACACCAAATGATCAACCCTTAGGAGTCACGCTGGAGCTTTGAACCCGTCGGCGGACAACAAAAGAAATTCGAATCCCTCTTAAATACTCAAAAAGGACATCTTTTCAGAAATCGATAAAAATAGAAAAATTGCCATTTCTAGTGCTTTGACATGTAAGGTATACGTCCCCCAACTTGCTAAACCTAATACGACTTGTAAATACGTTTAATTCTTGCTAGATGGTATGCTTGTAATAATCTCCATTTGCGATAAAAACTACATCGCGCGTCACATCCATGGACGCGCGCACACACCACACACACCAACAGCGCATAGGTGTTAATCACTGAGTGATCTAATATGCATATTCTTCAGCGCGAGAGGGGGGGTTGTGTTTCTCACTGTCTGTCGTTGATAATATAATCTGGTCCTGCATTATTATTATTATTATCATTCTCTCTCGAGAATACACGGGACCCGACAGAACGTTAATTTATGTATTAAAAGTAGTCTTATGCTTTTCATCCTCGCCCGTGTATATACCCACGTCGCGCTAAAACAACATAAACTACTGTATGGCAGACAGAGTGCGTGTGTGTACGAGTTATGAGTTATCTCGCAGTTCATTCAAGCGCGCATCACGGTCATGACAGCTCTCTAGAGTAGAACGGTGCGCTCACAGGGGCGTAGCTGGAGATTCTGGGCCCCATGAAAGAAACAATTTGTAGGCCCCCCAATCTATTAAAAAATGTGGTGCCCCCAATCTATACAAAAATTTGGGGCATTTGCTGGGCCCTTGGAATCATCCTAACCCCCCCCCCCCCCCAGCTACTCCCCTGCACACACACACACACACACACACTCTCTCTCTCTCTCTCAAACAGAGAAATCAAAAGAAATCAGTACATTGTTGTTGATTATTATTCTCTATGTGTTTTTAATAAAATTGTGTGATATTCTATTCCAGTTGTCTTTGGTCTTGTTTTCTCTGGTTATGATCATGTTATTAGTGTGTGTGTGTAAAAGAACTAATTAATAATATAATTATTATAAATGTCGCTCTCTCTCTCTCTCTCTCTCTCTCTCTCTCTCTCTCTCTCTCTCTCTCTCTCTCTCTCTCTCTCTCTCTCTTGAAATCTACAGTTACACATTGCTGTATTTAGTGAGGTAAATGAGTACAAGACATGTTTCACAGACACACACACACACACATACACACACACATACACAGACAGACAGACACACACACACATTTACATTACACATTTACACATTACATTTACATCTAGTCTAGTTTGCTTATTTTTTTTTGATATGGTACAGTACTGTAAATACAGACACAGACACACACACACACAGAAACACACACACACAGGCTAGGCCTCCTGCTGGGTCCATTCACTGGAATAACAAAGGAATGACTGGGCCTTTGCTCCAGGTGTGAAATGGTTCTAGTGACAATGATCACATTGAATTCTGGGAGTGTAGTTCTCTCATCAGATAGCTGAATGAACTTGGATCTACTTCAAGTCCTATACTGAAAAGGTGTTAGGATTTTACCAGAATGTTTGATAGGACATTGATTGAAAACTATCGTCTCAAATTTGACAATTGATGGCTTATTTTGAAGGTATGAATCTGTAATTTTATATTATGTAACAAAAAAAAGGGGGGAAATTCTCAGGAGGAGGAGCTCTTTAGGTTAGACTCCTAAGGGTTTTAAGCAATGTGAACTGAAATTTGGCCCCATTATTACTCATGCGATCCGGATATGGCGTGAAACACACAAAAAATATTCTAACCCACCTAAATGGCATAATCATACTCCCTTATTCAATAACAATGCACTCCTGATTGGAAAACGACCTATAAGATTCCCTAGATGGGAAAAGCAGGGCATACACACATTAGGAGATGTTTTCAACAAACAGGGATTTTGTAGTTATGAGGAAATACGCAATTTTTTTTATCTCACCAGTTCCACATATTACTTTTACGCACAGTTATTGTTATGTTTG
>NC_140169.1:160937316-160954816 GCF_963971535.1 Notolepis coatsorum | reverse complement strand
TCAAATTACACGTTGCACACATCGATACTAAAGTCGAAGAGGTTATGAGAGCGGTCGCTGTACAGTCCATGCGAATCACGACAGTGGAGAATACGGTGACAGAAATTACACGGGCAGTCAAGGCGAACGAAGGTGGCATGACAGAGATGGAAAAAGAGATAGAAAGTGTGAAAGAAGAATACCGGAGGGAAATACAAGTGGTTAAAAACGAAGCGACGGAGAGGCTACTAGAATCCCAACGCTACCACAGGCGGAATAACATCCGCATTGTAGGGCTTGATGAAGCAGTAAACTGCGAAGATGCCAACTTTCCAACAGTGCTATCAACGATTTTGGGTAACAACGATCCAAACACAGTGCCAGAAGTGGACCATGTTTACAGAATCGGTTCTCGGGGGCAAAGAAACATCGGGCCAAGAGTCATCATTGTTACTCTGTGGAAGACTACAGCAAGGGATGACATCATCAAATTTGCTCGCATCCAACGTGGGAATCTGAATTATGGTGATAAATCAATATTTATCTACGAAGATTTGAGCAAAGAAGCCATCATTCGACGTCTACCATACAAGGAGGTGATGCAAAAGCTGTTCAAATCTGGTCACAAGCCAAGGTTATCATACCCGGCGCTGTTATCATTCGTGGGCAGTGACGGCCACAGGTCTGGTGTATACACACCTAAAGAAGCTGAGGATTTTCTGAATCGAAATGGAGCAAATAACCCAAGGCAGGACGACAATGCCGGAAACAGATAAGCCTCTTTCTCAATGTATACCAGTGTTAGAATGACTTTATTGTGTTCATCAAGGTAGCAGACGATATGCAAGCCGTCTATAACAATGTGTACTGTGTATAATACGATTCGTAATACATTATAATTTCAGACTCTGGTCTCTGGGGAGACAAATACATATCATTGCAAAAAGATCTATCTGGAATATTCTGGGTTTATCGCTCAAATGCCCTGGGTCTCTTAGATCATTCTGGAACATAAAAATAGTCTATTGCACTAGTATACTCTACAACCTTCTAGAATATAAAGCACCATGACAACGAAGGCCTACAACTCTAACAATAAACATCCGGTGTGTATACACATAGCAGATAATCAATTGAATGAAGTTCAATCAGTCCTTAATAATACTTTAAAAATTAACCACACCTAAACGTATGAACACTACAAGGTTATTCTAACAATTTAAGTAATCACTCCATTGATGGTGACTGGCACATTGAAGCTCTAAAAGGCTCTGCTTTTCTATCTTATCTAATCTGTTAATTCGGTTCTAGTGGCTTCTCCACGTTGATAATTATTCTATCTCTCATTCCTTATCTATATCTTTCCTTTAATTTTTATTTTATTTAATTTTTTCTTCTCATTACTCTATTTTTTATATATATTTTAACTTACATTGTTCTTTTCCACTGTTCTTCACATTAAGGTGTCAATATTGCTCTACAATCTTTTCCTTTTTTCCTTTTTTCCCACACGTTAGTAGAGGGTTCAAATGAATATGTCGATGAAAGTTTGTTCTCTTTTTTTATTTTTTATTTTTTGTCATTTATCACAATACTTCATTACAGTAAGGGAAGGTGCAAGACCAAAAGCGACATTCTATTGCAATAGAATGGAAATGTTAGATCCTATGGCAATTAGCATAGGAAAATTAAGATTACAATGCTCAGTTTGGGCAATCCGGTGGACTATGGGAGAAAGTCAATCGCGGAGGATGTGTTTTTGGAACACAGGCCTGTACGACTTTCTGGGTGAGGGGAAAATAGGGGATTTTTATTTGTATATATATATGTTTTTAAGCTCAGCTCTCAACGGGACCTCATTAATTGGATGTACATCTATTGTAGCTTCGCACTCCAGAAGCATTACCAAAAACTACACAAAAACATGCATAGATTATGGCTAGTTTGAATATAATGGTATGGAACACCGGTGGGATAAACAAACAACACAAACGCAAAAGCGTGCTCACACTGATGAAAAAAGAACATGTGGACGTGGCTCTATTAAGCGAAACGCACATTTTAGAGGAAGACATAAATACGTTAGCGGATAACATATACCATAATATTAGTCACTCTTCTTTTGTTACGAGAACTAGAGGGGTAGCCATAGTCGTCAGACGCAAATTAAATATCGAATTGAAAGGGGTATGGTCGGATGCTGAGGGGCGCATAACTATAGCTAGGATTATACACAATAACAGGACAATTGCGTTGGCAGCGGTATATGCCCCAAATTTGTACGAAGTGGGTTTCTTCACTTCACTAACCGGAGAAATGTTAAACCATCCCGAGTACTCATATATAATAGGTGCGGATTTTAAGGCCATTTGGAACCCAAGGATGGACAAAACTTACCTTACCTTTTCCAGCGAACAAAAAAATTCATCTAAAGCATTAAAAGATTGGTCAAAATCAACAGGGGTAATTGATTTATGGCGTTCACTTAATCCCATGACCCGCAAGTACTCCTGTCGTTCGGCGAGACACAACACACTATCCAGAATTGATTACGTCTTTGCATCCCCGAGAATATTTGATAAATATGAAGTGGAAATGACACCCAATGCGCTATCAGATCACTGCTACTTAATCCTGAAAGCAACATTTGGTACACTATCTTCCCGGGCCCCAAGATGGCGTTTTAATTCTATGCTGCTTAACAACAAGGAATTCATTACACAAATTAAAGAAGCTCTCACAGTATTCCTACGGGATAATGCAAACTCGGTGCAAGATCCCAGAATATTATGGATGTCGGTAAAGAGTATGATCAAGGATTTCACGGATAGATTTTCCTCCATATTGCGCAAAAATCAAAGCACAAAACTGTCTGAAATGGAAACGCTTTACTCAACGCTTTTTAATTCTTTAAAATACAACAACTCTACTAGACTAGAAAACCAAGTTAACATTCTAAAGACAGAGATCAAAGCAATATACAGACAAAAATCGGAATTGCAAATACGCAGCACAAGACAACAGCAGTACTTCCAAGGATCTAAACCTAGTCACCTATTAGCCATGCGACTAAGAATTAATGCAAAATTTGCAGATATAACTGCCATTAGGAAACAACAAGCTCTAGTAACAGAACCCAAAATAATAAACGATACATTCAAAGAATTCTACTCCGATTTGTATAATTCAGAAACGACCTTTGATCAAGACAAATTAGACACATATCTTAATCAAATTACTCTCCCTAAACTTTCGGAGGACGACGCTAAACAGTTAGAAGCACCGATCACATTAGAAGAACTCAAGAAGGCCATATCCGGAATGAAAAACGGCAAGGCTCCGGGAATTGACGGTATCCCATCAGAAATGTACATTTCTTGCTGGGACATATTTGGACCCTTATTACTAAATATGATCTTATACTCAGTCAAAGAGGGAAGCTTCCATAAACACCAAAATATCGCACTCATTTCAGTTCTTCACAAAAAAGACAAAGACCCCACTGAGTGCGGTAGTTACCGACCTTTAAGCCTCCTCGGAACCGATGTCAAACTGTACTCTAAGATATTAGCCATCAGATTGCAAAAGCATATGACGTCTTTAGTTCATCCGGACCAAACAGGCTTCATAAAAGGTCGCCTGATCAATGATAACATAAGGCGAATACTGCACGTACTAGATGCAGACAAAGAGGACACCACACCTAAGGCGATGCTATCCCTGGATGCTATGAAAGCATTTGACAGGTTGGAATGGTCGTTTCTATGGGCAGTATTAGAAAGGATGGGGTTAGGAAAAGGATTCATTGATATGATTAAAGTACTATACAAGGACCCATCGGCCAGGATTACAACAGGCACATTCATCTCCGATATCTTTCCGGTATCACGCTCAGCCAGACAGGGTTGCCCTCTTAGTCCCAGACTATTCGATCTATCATTAGAACCTTTAGCACAATTTATAAGACAATCCCAACACATAGAACCAATAGTAATCAAGGGCACACAACATAAAATTAGTTTATATGCGGACGACGTAATATTGTTCATGCAAAACCCCAACAACACATTGCCGCATATACTCAAGTTGATAGAGAACTTTGGTGATTTATCGGGATTTAAAATAAATTGGCCTAAGTCGGCTTTTCTTCCTCTTAACATCAGTGCAAAAAAAGACACAACCCTCCCAGGTGCGATACCCATGGTCAAACATTTTAGATGCTTGGGTGTGGAAATATTTCCCACCATAAGACAAACGGTGAAGCACAATTACACAAAAATACAGAACAAAATCAAAGACGACCTGGACAGGTGGGCAAAACTTAAAAACTCAGTACAGGCAAGGGTATCAATAGTTAAGATGGATGTATTACCAAGAATCAATTTCTTCAGCTCAATGCTTCCGTTACCTCCTCCAGAGGGCTACTGGAAAAGATTACAAACCTCCACATACAAATTTATTTGGAATAACAAACCACCTCGCATAAAAAGATCCACCGCACAGAGAAATAAAGCAGACGGTGGCATGGCAGTTCCAGATTTTTTACAATATTTTAAGGCCTTCACATTAAGACCATTGAAGATATGGTTTGACCCCCAGGCTTTGGTATCTTGGAGAGAATTAGAAGAAAACATAGTAGCCCCACAGAGACTGAAAGACATAGCACACACTAAACTTTCAATCAAGCATTGTGAGCGAGAATTTGGCCCAATAATTACCCATGCAATCAGAACATGGCGGGAAACACAAAAGAAATATCCTAACCCTCAAGAATGGCATAATCACACTCCCATATTCAATAACAATGCACTCTTAATGGGAAAACGCCCTATAAGATTCCCTATATGGGAAGAGCAAGGCATACACTCATTAGGGGATATTTTTAATAACCAGGGCCTCTGTAGTTATGTCGAAATATGCACAAAGTTTAACCTCACCGAGTCCACATGGCTTTTTTACATACAGTTACGACTTTGTCTGAGGTCTCACGGTGTTCCATTACTCATACCAATTGAACACCACAGATACCACAAATTTTTCTATGAAAGAGAAACATTGGGAGGTTTTGTATCAGGTTTTTATTATCAATTACTAACGTCCTCGTATGAAACCCTTCAACTAGACACTGTCTGGAGGAGGGATATACCAGACCTGGAAAATGACTTTGATTGGCAAGGAGCCTGGGCAAATGTCCGACTTACATCAAGGAACCCGGATCATCAACAAATCAATCTGAACTATATTCACAGGACATACTTGACTCCTATAAGGCTGTGCAAAATGGGGCTTAAACAAGACTCCAAATGCTCCCAATGTACAAATGGGGACGAAGGAACATTTATGCACAGGTATTGGGACTGCCCACCAGTTAAGGCATTCTGGAAAGATGTGTCCCAACAATTATCAATACTCGTATCTTGGAATATACCTGTACACCCCTCGGTATTACTATTGAATGATGTTTTTGAGTTTGCAGTGAATCCACAACTAAAGAGATTGGTTTTATCGGGTATCACAGTAGCTAAAAAACTGATCGCATCACGTTGGTTTCAACCGGAAAAAATGTGCCGAAAAGTGTGGTTTCTTACATATCTCGATGTGATATATCAAGAAATATCTACAGCAAGAATTCTGGGTCTCAATGAATCCAAAATGTCAATGTGGTTAGAAGTGGTGGAGAGAATAAAAGCTAGCTTATAATGGTAGTGTCTGGTTAGGAGTGAGGGATAATGGAGGTACTATCCAAGAGGGGGTCCGGGAGGGGGGGGTTCGAGCTGGAGCATATGTGTGTAGGGTTTTAGAAAATAGGTATTAGGAGTATATTATATACTAACATTTATATAATTGTAATTTCGCTGGATATACACTGTATACGGTTAAAATGTTATTATAGACTATTTTTGTTTTATCTTGTTTCTGTACTTGCATATATTTTAACCACCTTTACTGAAAGTTTCATTATGCATTGTGTGTTGAGTACTGACTTTTAATAATTTTTGTTTTGCAATAATAAAAAAAATATTAAAAAAAATAAATCAACACATAGCCACATCTCACTGTATAAAGAAAACAGACTTGAGTTTTCCGACAAGTCACCAGACAATCATAGCTTACAATATTCTTATCGACTCTTATAAGATCTGCTATTGTCAGTCTTTCGGTTTATAAGATCTACCAAGATCAGTCATTGTACTGTACCCATGCTGTATAATGACAATAAATTCTAATCTAATCTAGTTAGGACAGATTTGTACCCTTCCTGCTGACTTGCCGCACAGAACTAAGTAAGTAAGTCACTTTGGATAAAAGCGTTCAGCTTTTATTTCTCTTTGTCTCTGGTGGTGGACTATCAGAGAGGCAGGAAGGGTCCCCCTTCTCCCATAATCCTCGAAGGGGAGGAGGTAGAGATGGTGGAGTCCTACAAGTTCCTTGGAGTTCACCTGAACAAAAAACTGGACCGGACGGACAACACTGAGGCCCTTCTCCTGAGGAGACTCAAGGTCGTTCAACGTGTGCAACCGACTGCTGCTATCGTTCTACCAGCCGGTTGTAGCAAGCGTCCTCTTTTTTGCTGTGGTGTGCGGGGGGGGGGGGGGGGGGGGGGGGCTCCAGCAAGCTGAACAAGCTGGTTAATATTATATTGTATTTGTATCTATACTTTAGGTGTATCTATAGTGAATATAGATACTGGACTGTATAGGACTGTGAAGCTATGTATCCCCCCCCCCCCCCATGGTGACCTCAGGAAGCTCCAGGTGGTCCAGAACAGGGCAGCACGGTTGGTACTGGGCTGCTCACTAAGGTCTAATGTGAGCCGTATGCATGCCCGCCTCTCTTGGCTTAACGTTGAAAATAGATTGTCTTTTAATATACTTGTGCTGTTCAAGTTGGTCATGAGCAGTAAGACTCCTGTTTTTATACATAATCAGATTGTTTTTAGTAATACTGTGCACGAGCATTACACTAGAGGTTCCAGTAGTGGGCAGCTTGAATTGCCAGGTCCTAGAACCAGCGCTCTGGGGAGATCTTTTATTTTTAGAGCATTAACTCTGTGGAATGGCCTGCCTCGGAACCTCTGCTGCATTTACAGTAGATTCACTTTTAAAAAGAATCTTAAATTGTTTTTAAATTGTTTTTAACACTGTAAAGTAATTTTTTGTTTTTGTTTTACACTAATGTAATTTTAGCTATATTAATTGTTACAGTAGGTTCATTATGCATTGTGTGTACTGACTTTTAATAATTTTGTTTTTTTGCAATAGTGATTGTTTTTGTGTGTTTTTTTGTGTGTGGACCCCAGGAAGACTAGCTGGTTGCTATCGCACCAGCTAATGGGGATCCCTAATAAAATCAAATCAAATCAAATCATGCTGCTTTGACACCTGAATTTCCCCAAGGGGATTAGTAAAGGATCATCTTATCTTATCAAAGACCTCCCGGTTCCCGCTCCACATGAATGCAGATGGGCCCAGAGGACAGAGGTCAGAGAGACAGAGAGACAGAGGGACAGAGAGACAGAGAGACAGAGGGACAGAGAGACAGAGAGACAGAGGGACAGAGAGACAGAGAGAAAGAGAGACAGAGGAACAGAGAGACAGAGAGACAGAGAGACAGAGAGACAGAGGAACAGAGAGACAGAGAGACAGAGAGACAGAGGGACAGAGAGAAAGGACAGAGAGACAGAGGAACAGAGAGACAGAGAGACAGAGGGGCAGAGAGAGAGACAGAGGACAGAGAGACAGAGGTCAGAGGGACAGAGAGACAGAGGAACAGAGAGATAGAGAGACAGAGAGACAAAGAGACAGAGGGGCAGAGAGAGAGACAGAGGACAGAGAGACAGAGGTCAGAGGGACAGAGAGACAGAGGAACAGAGAGACAGAGAGATAGAGAGACAGAGAGACAAAGAGATAGAGGGTGCTTTCTCACTCACCATTCGGGTCCGTTCGGGTCCGTACCGTCCTCATTCCGGGTTAGGGTGCGAACTCCCCCCCCCCTCTCCCCCCTCTAGTTTGTGTACACACTTCAGTCTTGGTTCGCTCCGGGTTCTGTTTACGGTTTGCGTTTTGAGCGTGTACGCTTGCCGTAGGCGATGATGTCACTGCAGTGTTGCAGTGCTGGTATAACTCGGTATAACGGCGTTATACCTCGCTCACTGAGGCTGAAGTACGCGCAATCGCTTTTTACATGGCATTATCCAACCGGACTCCCGGAGAAGCATGCAGCTGCAGAGCCGCAGAGCCAGCGGCGCTCTCTGGGCCGCGCGCTGACGGCCGCGCAGTGAGGCAATAGTATCCAGCTGCAGGACGAGAGCAGCCAAAAAAAACTGTGCATGCGCGCGCACGCGCGCACGCGCACGCGCGTGGAGCGTTTGACCTACTGTCAATTTGCCACTGCACCACTGGATGTCACGCTCGAAAATGTAAACAGGAAGAGTGTTAACACGGCGGCGGAGACTGGATGCTGATATAAAATAAACAAATAACCAATAAATATGAAGTTATATTTGAACCTCTGTTGTCAAGCCTTGTCAATATAACCCACCCCCTTTTCTCACGAATGGATGGTGTTGTAGAGTCCGCTTTTGAGCGTTTCCCAGGGTTAACGCTAAGCTAACGGCTAACGCTAATTAGCTTAGCCTAGTACTAGTCTAATATAGCCACTGTAGCACTTATTTTTCAGCAAAGAACGTGCAATTACTAGTCTAATATAGCCACTGTAGCACTTATTTTTCAGCAAAGAACGTGCAATAAACAAAACGGATACATTCACTGTGTTCTGCCTCTCATTTGTTGATGAAACAAAACTAACATCAACACAATTGAACACCAAAAGCGGAGTTTAGTCTCATCTGCGCCGATTTTGTTAGCTTACATGCTAACGTGAATGGAATATGCCAGTATAACAGTATAGCATTGTGGCTAGCAGCTAACGTTAGCTCACGTTAGTTAGCCAGCCAGCACCAAACTGATGATATCGGGAGCTATCAGTAGCTAGATAACATTAGAGACACCTATAGAAATAAATGCATTTCAACAAGAAAGTATAGTAGACATAGCAATGGCAAACGCTAAGCTAACGGCTAACGCTAGTTAGCTTAGCCTGTTCAGCAGCTAACATTATCCCATCGCTTGTGGCAATTATATTGCATGTCATTGATCTACTGGTCGACCACAGCTGACTGGTTGGGCACCACTGGTCTAATAGAAATAAATGCATTTGAACAAGAAACCAATGTATAGACATAGCAATGGCAAACAAAATTGCCAGGCCTAATGCAAGCCAGGGAAGTGCTGTGCGTTGTAACGTGGCTTCATGTTTTCATCCACTGAGCTATGAGGCTCCACATGCTTGTTTTTGGTTGAGGTCTGAACTCTCAAATTTCCCATAAATATCATTTTTGTGGGTATTGTCCAGTTGTTGCTGTGTGGTTTTATCTGCCCAAAATTCAAGCAAGCATGAAAGCATTACAGTAACGACGCTGTGTGTGTCACGCCCCCCCGCTCCCACTGGCCCGCACCCGAGACCACCGAGAGACAGAGAGACAGAGAGACAGAGAGAGAGGGACAGAGGGACATAGAGACAGAGGGACAGAGAGACAGAGATAGAGAGACAGAGAGACAGAGAGAGAGGGACAGAGAGACAGAGGGACAGAGAGACAGAGAGAGGGACAGAGGGCCCTCACTCACTGCTCTGTGTCGAATCAGACCCGGCTCGCATCAGAAAAGGGTGTGTCTGTCTGAGTGAGAACGCTGTCCCCCGTCCCCGCCCCCCGCTGATTCGTCCCCGGGAGCGCTGAACCTGGACCGCTGAAATAGGTGGTCTCAGGTGCGCACTAGTGGGGGCGGTTAGGCCTGGCAATTTTGTTTGCCATTGCTATGTCTATACATTGTTCGAATGCATTTATTTCTATTAGACCAGTGGTGCCCAACCAGTCGGCCGTGGTCGACCAGTAGATCAATGACATGCAATATAATTGCCACAAGCGATGGGATAATGTTAGCTTCTGGGGTTCGCACTCTGACCCGGAATGAGGGCGGTACGGACAGAATGAGTGAGTGAGAAAGGGCCCAGAGAGACAGAGGGACACAGAGAGTTCCCACAGCCCGGACGCCATGGCCTTCCTGTCGCCGGCCGGCGATTGATGACGAGGAGAGACACGGGCGAGCGGTCGAGCGGGCGAGTGATGTGCGTCAAACAGATGTCAGATGTGTTGAGGGCCCTGAGAGAAGAGAAGAGAACACACTCCCTAAAGACCGGCATTAATGAAGAAGCTGGTTGGAGGGACAGGAGAGAGAGAGAGAGAGAGAGAGAGAGAGAGAGAGAGAGAGAGAGAGAGAGAGAGAGAAAGGGGGAGGAGGAGAGGGGGAGGAGAGGGGAGGGGGCACGGAGGAAGGAGTACATAAAAGACTCGGTGGAGCACGTACATCAAAGGGCTCTTAATGACAAGGGATGCCATTAGGCTTACAGTAGCTTTTGTCTCCGCTTCCTCACACCTGCAATTTGTTGAGGGCATTTTCTCTGTGCCGTTGAGTTGTTGCATTTGCATGAATATAAAATGCGTAGGGTTCCCCCCTCCCCCACCCCCACCCCCACCCCCCACCCCTCCCCCTCCCCCACTAACGTTAGCACTAGTGACCAAAATGTTTTCCTCAAAACGCCAGCTCCTCTTTTTTTTAAGCTACAAAGGAAGCACACACACACAGAGACACACACAGAGACACACACAGAGACACACACACACACACACACACACACACACACACACACACACACACACACACACACACACACACACACACACAGAGACACACAAACACACACAGAGACACACAAACACACACAGAGACACACAGACACACACAAACACACACACAGAGACACACACACACAAACACACACAGACATACACAGAGACACACACACAGACACACAGACACACACAGAGACACAGACACAAAGACACACACAAACACACAGACAGACAGACAGACAGACAGACAGACAGACAGACAGACACACACAGAGACACACACACACAGACACAAAGACACACACACACAAAGACACACACACAGACACACACACACAGCTATTCAGCTGGTAACCCGTTTAAAGGGGGGGGGGGGGGGCGGGATAAAGACGAGCAAAAGGCTTACATAAAACAACAGAATGACTATGAAAAAAAAAAATGAAAAAGGGACAGGACTGTTATCCCTTATATGTTGTGAAATTTGTTTACTTTATTCCGTCCTGTGTGCCTCCGGTGCTGGAATGGGATTTGACTAATCAGAGCGTGAAATTGTGATTAGCCTCTGTCTTTCCGCTCGCAGACCGAACGGGGGGGGGCACTAGCAAACTTGGCATGGCCAAAGGTGTAACCTGTTCTGTTTTTGCCTCTGCGCTGCTTTCCCAGATGGTGCGGCCAGCTGCCGCAGAATAAACGCTGCACCGGGTAACAGTGTGTGAGGACTGGGGGGGGGGGGGGGGGGGGGGGGGGGAAGCGTCGTGGAAAATGCGTTGCGTCTTTTTTAGCCACCAGCAGGAACGGCAACCTGTCACCTAGTGCTTTGCGGAGCGACCCTTTTTAATTGAGGTCATCGTCGGAATCCAGAATCGGAAAGGTGTTTATTTCCGAGTCGTTTTTTACACATACGAGGAATTTTAGGGGGGCGACAGTGGCTCGGGAGGTAGAGCGGTCGTCTGGTAATCTGGAGGTTCCCGGTTCCATTCCCACTTTTCCCATTGCAGCGTGTCGAACTGTCCTTGAGCAAAGACACTTAACCCACTTAACTTAATTGCTCCCGATGAGCAGGTTGTGGCACCTTGCATGGTCGCCCTCCGCCGTCGGTGTGTGAATGTGTGTGTGAGTGAATGGGTCAAATCTGAGGAACAAATTGTAAAGCGCTTTTGGATAAAAGCTGCTATATCAATGCACTCCATTTACCATTTGGTCATTTGGTGCGACATTAACGGACTACAGTGGAATAAGATCAAATGGAATACATACATTATTTATTGTCATAATGGAAGAGTGTCCGCAGCAGGGCCTGGTTGAAAATATGACCAATACTCTGCTCTGCAGAAGCTATAACTGCGGTAACTACAGTTTTTTTTCTTTTACAATTACGAGTGGAATTGAACTTCTCAATATATCTTTTATCTTGTGACAAAGTTTCAGAGTTCAATATTGCTCTGTTTTAGATTTTTTTTAAAGGGTATAAAGAATTGCAGTCACTACAAAATCACTGGATAGTCAGAGAACTTTAAAGACATTTTTCTCACAGTTTCACTGTCACTGCGGTTTAGCTTCTGCAGGGCAGCACTGTATCTCCTAAATCTCTGTTATTTGACCATTCAATTGTTTTGTTGGAGGGGGGGGCATTGCAGTAGCACCCTGTTGTCATGCCATACACAGTGTCATTACTAGGAAGTTGTGATATTTGCATATCCCCCCCCTGACATCAGACATCAGAAGAGGGGTCATAGGTCAGAGTTGGTGGGGGGGTAGGCCATTTGTGGCCCCTGGGGTGAGCAGGGATTCAATGCCTTGCTCAAAGATACTCTTTGACATGGGGCTTTCTAACCAGCAGGTCGCCCTGACGTCCTACAAAGAGTTATAATAGTAAAAAGAAAAAAACAGATGTTGCTAAATAACAGATGTTGCTAAACACTGTACAGCCCCCCCCCCCCCCCCCCCCCCCCACATGGGCTGTACAGTGTTCCTTTAATAATCCCCTTGGGGAAAATCTTTTGTTTTATTTGTCACATAAGGTACATGTACTTTACAGTGAAATGCTTGGTTCTGTATGAGCCCCTGAAAATGTGCTTCATACAGTAAACAAGTAAAAAGAATAAGGTCCAAACACTATACAATATACTATATACAAACTAAAGTACAACCTAAAGTACAAAATGCAACCAACCATGAGGTATGGATCTTATAGGAGACTCATATAGGAGGTGTCAATGAACTTAAAGTTTTAAAGGTTTAATCCACCCAAAGGTTTATTCTACCTAAATAGATTTGAAAGCTTTCACAATCCTTTGGATGAAAGCGTCGGCTGAATGACTAAATTGCTAATTGTATTCCACCCAAATCTTTTTCGTGGTTTATTCCACCCAAATAGTTTTAATAGTTTAATAGTGGTGTAATGGTGTGTCACGCTGTAATGATGTAATACTGTGTCAACGTGTGTCCGTGCGACGCCTTCCTCACCATCGCCCTAATAATTCATCCCCTCAATCGGCGTTATCTACATTATCGCACTTTCAAGTGAAAAACATGAAGAGCACAAAGGCCTGTTCTCTATTAATTAACAGCTTAACAGGTTAAGTACATTCAATAGCAAATACTTCTTTACTTTTACTTAAGTAGAATTTGAATGGAGGACTTTTGCTTTTACCAAAGTACTCATTTATCTGGGTATTTCTACTTTTACTTAAGTACAGGAACTGTGTACTTCTTCCACCACTGGGTACAGGTATGGGCAGGGTAATAGTAGAAAGACATCAATATAGGCAATACAAAGGGCGGCTGGGTGGCGCAGCGGACATTGCGCTCGTCACCAACGCAAGAGACACCGGGTTCGACTGTCGGCGTTGCCTCCGGCTTGGGCCGGCCGTCATACTAACTCAATTGGCAGAGTTAGCGGGTGGGAAGTCGATGGGTGGTAATCTTGACGTTGTGGACAGCGACTCCTACAGGTCGGTTGGGGGACGCCTGCACAGCAGAGACAGGAAAATGGCGGGGGCAGTGTGAGCCTCCCACACGTTACACCTCGCCAATGGGGGTCCGCGCTGGCAGGTCAAAATATGTGATCACATGTATCGGAGGGGACATGTGATGCAAGGCTTCTATCCTCTTTACAACCGACCAGTGGGGGCATATGCGAGCAACATTCAAAACAGGGGAGGGGAGAATTGGCACGGCTAAATTGGGATGGGAGGAAAATTGAAAAAGAGGAGAAAAAGTGGATCAAAAAATATATATAGGCATCTAAATATAGAAATGTGAGAAAAAATAAACAGTGAAAACAATATAATTAACTCTGAATATAAAGATATGAGAGAAAATAAACAGTGAAAACAATATAATTAACTCTGGATATAAAAATATGAGAAAAAATAAACAGTGATAACAATATAATTAACTCTGGATATAAAGATATGAGAAAAAAGAAACAGTGAAAACAATATAATTAACTCTGGATATAAAAATATGAGAAATAATAAACAGTGAAAACAATATAATTAACTCTGGATATAAAAATATGAGAAATAATAAACAGTCAAAACAATATAATTAACCCTGAATATAAAGATATGAGAAAAAATAAACAGTGAAAACAGACCCACAGCACTACCTGCACCGACAAAACCTCCCCTGCCAGATCAACCCTGAGTGAGGGCCCTTTCTCACTCACCATTCGGGGTCGAATCAGCGCCGGATCGCACCAGAAAAGGGTGTGTCATTCATTCATTCATTCTACTGAGAACGCTCCCCCCCTGTCCCCCGGGACGCTGACTCGCTCCAAACCTGGACCGCTGAAATAGGTGGTCTCGGGTGCGCGCTAGTGGGAGCGGGGGGCGTGACACACACAACGTCGTTACTGTAATGCTTTCATGCTTGCTTGAATTTTGGGCAGATAAAAACACACAGCAACAACTGGACAATACCCACAAAAACGATATTTATGGGCAATTTGCGAGTTCAGACCTCAACCAAACAAGCATGTGGAGCCTCACAGCTCAGTGGATGAAAACATGAAGCCACGTTACAAAGCACAACACTTCCCTGGCTCGCATTAGGCCTGGCAATTTTGTTTGCCATTGCTATGTCTATACATTGGTTTCTTGTTCGAATGCATTTATTTCTATTAGACCAGTGGTGCCCAACCAGTCGGCCGGTAGATCAATGACATGCGAGCGATGGGCTAATGTTAGCTGCTGAACAGCTGCTGAACAGGCTAAGCTAACTAGCGTTAGCGTAAGCTTAGCGTTAACCCTGGGAAACGCTCAAAGCGGAATCCACGACACCAGTTCCATCAACTGACATGCAATATAATTGCCACGAGTGATGGGCTAATGTTAGCTGCTAACTAGTAGATAGGTCTAGTAGACTAGATAGACTAGTAATAGGCTAAGCTAACTAGCGTTAGCTTAGCGTTAACCCTTGGAAAACGCTGCACGACACCAGACTGCGGACTGCGGACTGCACGACACCAGTTCCATTTGTGAGAAAAGGGGGGTGGGTTATATTGACAAGGCTTGACAACAGAGGTTCAAATATAACTTCATATTTATTGGTTATTTGTTTCTTTTGTGAGTGAGTGAGTGAGTGAGTGAGTGAGTGAGTGAGTGAGTGAGTGAGTGAGTGAGTGAGTGAGTGAGTGAGTGAGTGAGTGAGTGAGTGAGTGCATGAGCGCGGGAGCAAGCGAGTGAGTGACTGTGGGGAAAAGACATGTCAAGAAAAAATAAAACCACAATAGGAACTTGTTTGGATCAATACCGTGCAGTCCTGAAACGTGCACCTTGTGGGAAGAAGAGACGGTCCTTCACAATTCAGACAGTACGATTATTACACGGATACATCCCTCTCCTCTCATATCCCCTCTCCTATCATATCCCCTCTCCTCTCATATCCCCTCTCCCTCTCATATCCCCTCTCCTCTCATATCCCTCTCCTCTCATATCCTTTCTCCTCTCATATCCCCTCTCCCTCTCATATCCCCTCTCCTCTCATATCCCCTCTCCCTCTCATATCCCCTCTCCCTCTCATATCCCCTCTCCTCTCATATCCCCTCTCCCTATCATATCCCCTCTCCTCTCATATCCCCTCTCCCTCTCATATCCCTCTCCCTCTCATATCCCCTCTCCTCTCATATCCCCTCTCCCTCTCATATCCCCTCTCCTCTCATATCCCCTCTCCCTATCATATCCCCTCTCCCTCTCATATCCCCTCTCCTCTAATATCCCCTCTCCTCTCATATCCCCTCTCCTCTCATATCCCCTCTCCTCTAATATCCCCTCTCCTCTAATATCCCCTCTCCTCTCATATCCCTCTCCCTCTCATATCCCCTCTCCCTCTCATATCCCCTCTCCTCTCATATCCCCTCTCCTCTAATATCCCCTCTCCTCTCATATCCCCTCTCCTCTAATATCCCCTCTCCTCTCATATCCCCTCTCCTCTCATATCCCCTCTCCTCTAATATCCCCTCTCCTCTAATATCCCCTCTCCTCTCATATCCCCTCTCCTCTCATATCCCCTCTCCTCTCATATCCCCTCTCCTCTCATATCCCCTCTCCTCTCATATCCCCTCTCCTCTAATATCCCCTCTCCTCTCATATCCCCTCTCCTCTAATATCCCCTCTCCTCTCATATCCCCTCTCCTCTCATATCCCCTCTCCTCTAATATCCCCTCTCCTCTCATATCCCCTCTCCTCTCATATCCCCTCTCCCTCTCATATCCCCTCTCCTCTCATATCCCCTCTCCTCTCATATCCCCTCTCCTCTCATATCCCCTCTCCTCTCATATCCCCTCTCCCTCTCATATCCCCTCTCCCTCTCATATCCCCTCTCCCTCTCATATCCCCTCTCCCTCTCATATCCCCTCTCCTCTCATATCCCCCCCGCCCCTCCCAGGTGGCACAGGGGGAGCGCTCTCCCTCTCCTCTCATATCCCCCCCCCCGCCCCTCCGGGTGGCGCAGGGGAGAGAGCTCTCCCTCTCCTCTCATATCTCCCCCCCGCCCCGCTCGGGTGGCACAGGGGGGAGAGCGCTCTCCCTCTCCTCTCATATCCCCCCCCGCCCCGCCCGGGTGGAACAGGGGGGAGAGCGCTCTCCCTCTCCTCTCATACCCCCCCCCCGGCCCCGCCCGGGTGGCACAGGGGGGAGAATGCTCTCCCTCTCCTCTCATATCCTCCCCCCGCCCCTCCCGGGTGGCACAGGGGGAGAGCGCTCTCCCTCTCCTCTCATATCCCCCCCTCCCCGCCCGGGTGGCACAGGGGGGAGAACGCTCTCCCTCTCCTCTCATATCCCCCCCTCCCCGCCCGGGTGGCACAGGGGGGAGAACGCTCTCCCTCTCCTCTCATATCCCCCCCCCGCCTCTCCCGGGTGGCGCAGGGGAGAGAGCTCTCCCTCTCGGAGGCTGGATTAGCTGCTCCCAGGGTGGGCTGAGAGAGAGACCCAGGGTATAGGTGAAGTGACCTGCCCCCCACCCCACCGCCTATACAACATATAGCACATTGCCAAGGCTCTGCTCTTTGCTCTTGAATATATGCAGAGAGAGAGAGAGAGATCCCCTCACGCTTGGTGGGCTGCGAGGGAGGGAGGGAGGGAGGGAGGGAGGGAGGGAGGGAGGGAGGGGAGGGAGGGAGGGAGGGAGGGGAGGGAGGGAGGGAGGGAGGGAGGGAGGGAGGAGGGAGGGAGGGAGGGAGGGGAGGGAGGGAGGGAGGGGAGAGAGAGAACAGTTGTATCGCGTTGCAGCGGAGAAATTAGTGAGACCAGAGTTGGGGTCCCTGTG
>NC_140169.1:160817722-160937116 GCF_963971535.1 Notolepis coatsorum | reverse complement strand
CTCTATTTCTCTATTGCTCTCTATTTCTCTCCCTCTCTCTCTTTCTCTCTCTCCCTCAAACTCACACATGCACACCCCTGCTCTCTCTCTTTCTCGCTCTCTCTCTCTTTCTCTCTTTCTGTCTCTCCCTCAAACTCGCACATGCACACCCCTGCTCTCTCTCTTTCTCTCTCTCTCCCTCAAACTCACAATTGCTTGCCCCACCTCCCCCTCTCTCCCTCATACTCACACCCCTCCTCTCTCTTTCTCCCCCTCTCTCTCTCTTGCTCTCTCTCTTTCTTCCTCTCTCTCCCTCAAACTCACATATGCTCACCCCCCTCTCTCCCCCTCTATCTCTCTCTCTCTTGCTCCCTCTTTCTTCCTCTCTCCCTCAAACTCACACATGCTCACCCCCCCTCTCTCCCTCTATCTCTCTCGCTCCCTCTTTCTTCCTCTCTCTCCCTCAAACTCACACATGCTCACCCCCCACCCTCTCTCCCTCTCTCTCTCTGATATGTATCTCTTGCATGAGACAGATGTGGAACCTGTCTTCTTTCCAACTGTCCAGAGAATATGGAAAGTTAAAAATGGTTTCATGTTTTGGCCATAAGTCTGTCAAATCTAAGTCTGTCAAATCTAAGTCTGTCAAATCTAAGTCTGTCAAATCTAACTCTGTCAAATTGAACTCTGTCAAATCTAACTCTGTCAAATCTAACTCTGTCAAATCTAAGTCTGTCAAATCTAACTCTGTCAAATCTAACTCTGTCAAAACTAACTCTGTCAAATCTAACTCTGTCAAATCTAACTCTGTCAAATCTAACTCTGTCAAATCTAAGTCTGTCAAATCTAAGTCTGTCAAATCTAACTCTGTTAACACTAACTCTGTCAAATCTAACTCTGTCAAATCTAACTCTGTCAAATCTAAGTCTGTCAAATCTAAGTCTGTCAAATCTAACTCTGTTAACACTAACTCTGTCAAATCTAACTCTGTCAAATCTAACTGTCAAATCTAACTGTCAAATCTAACTCTGTTAGTAAATCTAACTCTGTCAAAACTAACTCTGTCAAATCTAACTCTGTCAAATCTAACTCTGTCAAATCTAACTGTTAGTCAATCTAAGGGGCCACACTAGCCATTCGGGGTCGAATCAGAGAGTGATAGCACCAAAATATCGCGTGATGAGAACACTCCCCCCCCCCCCGTCCCCGGGGACGCTGATTCGCTCCAAACCTGGACCGCTGGAATAGGTGGTCTCGGGTGCGAACCAGTGTCCGACGACGGAGCGGGGCGTGGTGTGCAAGCTTACTGTAATGCTTTCATGCTTGCTTGAATTTTGGGCAGATAAAAACATACAGCAACAACTGGACAATACCCACAAAAACGATATTTATGGGCAATTTGGCGAGTTCAGACCTCAACCAAACAAGCATGTTGAGCCTCACGGCTCAGTGGATGAAAACTTCGAGATGAAGCCACGTTACAAGCCCAAGACTTCCCTGGCTCGCATTAGGCCTGGCAATCTTTTTGCCATTGCTATGTCTATATTCTTGTTCGAATGCATTTATTTCTATAGACCAGTGGTGCCCAACCAGTCGGCCGTGATCGACCAGTAGATTGCAGGCTGATTTTCAAGTAGACCGCGAGATTATTTTTATATAACATTGAGTACTTTAGCGCAGAGCTTTCCTCTCATTTCATTATAGACACAGACCAGCGCGGACCTTCAATGACATGCAATATAATTGATGCGAGCAATGGGCTAACGTTAGCTGCTAACAGTTATCCAATAACTAGGCTAAGCTAACTAGCGTTAGCCGCTAACCCTGGAAAACGCTCAAAGCGGACTCCACGACACCAGTTCCATTCGTGAGAAAAGGGGGTGGGTTATATTGACAAGGCTTGACAGCAGAGGTTCAAAGATAACTTCATATTTATTGGTTATTCGTTTCTTTATATCGGGCATCCAGTTTCCATCTCCGTATGTTCAACTCTTCCTGTGTTGGACGTTCGAGTGTGACATGACATCATCGCCTACGGCAGCTTACACGCTCAAAACGCAAACCGTAAACAAAACCCGGAGCGAACCAAGACTGCAGTGTGTACACAAACCAGAGGGGGGAGAGGGAGGGGGGGAGTTCGCAATCAAAGACGGAGCGAGGACGGAGCGGAGCACCCGTTCCTAATGAGAAAGCCCCCTAAGTCTGTCAAATCGAACTCTGTTAGTAAATCTAACTCTGTCAAATCTAACTCTGTCAAATATAACTGTCAAATCTGCGGCTCTCTTCTTTCTCAACCTTTTCTATAATTGTTTTCTTTTCTTTTATATATATATATTTCTTTTAGACCAAATGCAGCCACACTTTCTCTTTGGGGAGATGATTTATAAACCATTCTGAATGACTTGAGATGAATGACAATTCAATGATGATGTCAAGGTGTTTTTTGAGTGTCCTCATAATGGTTTTTTTCCCCTTCTTTTACAGATTGCCTTCACCAACTCTGAACTGAACTCCAACCAAAATGAGCTGCATCATAACAACACACCTTATGTATTGTACATTTTATTTATTTCTAGTTAATTGTTGCTTTTGTATGAGTAAAATAACTGCAGATTTTTTTTATTTAATAATGTATTTTTGTTTTGAGTAAAATCGTTATGTTGACTCTTTTGATTAATGGTCCTTTTCATGTTTGTAATCCAAAACCATGAAGGTTATAATTGAAATGCAAATACCTGTTAGCCCTCTCCTCTAGGTACAGTAGCAAGACGGTTTTCTTCAAGGGCACAATCTGGCAACAAACTAATTTATTTTCATCCAAATTATCTTTATTTTTATTTTATTTTATCTCAATAGGAGATTTATGTGAAATCACTAGATCTGTGAAAAGATCTAAGCAAGGATCCTGCCTCAAAGCACCTTGACGAGAATAATCACTCTTTGTTTAATGGCTTTGTGTTTGTAAATCAGTGAAATTTGTGTTTCTGGTCAAATGTTGTATCCAATGAAAGACTTAAGGCGAGACAGCACCCCCTAATAGGCAAAACAAATATTTGAATAGATATCAATATGAAACCTTCCCAGTTTATTATGTACATATAAACTAAGAAAATATATATTGCAAGTTTTCTGAACTGTATGTTTATATATGCAAATGGGGCACCTCCTCATTAAATATGCTCACATTTGCATATATCGCCAAGACACGAATCACCAACATGGATAATGCCAGATTTCAAAAACTTGGTTTCCTTTTGTTGATACATTCAAAACGAAACTTTTTCCAGAAGGGAATTGTCCTCTTATCAGCCCATACGATTTTCGCCTAGTTTTGGTATAAAATGTACTATAAACCCGGCTATGAATGATATATCAACAAACCCTTCTGTAATTAGAAGCAGGGTATGGATGGGAAGAAATGTGGAACGTTTGGTTTGGTGTGTGTAGGTACTAGGGAAATGGAGTTCCATGTCTTTGTGTGTAAGTAAAATGCATTAAAAACTCGTTTTTGAGAAAACGCCCTCAAAGTTCTGTATTGTAATTGTGATCTATGGACACAATCAGACAAAATAAGTAAACAAAAGTAAAATAAACAACTAATTGTCTGTTTTCGATATTTTATTGCCACTAGTTTGAAATAAGAAGGAAGCGAAATATAACAAAATCTCAATATCGTCGAGAGAAAGAAAAAAGCAAAAAGGCGATTTCGGGGGTATACCGTCTCGCCTTAAAAGTATTTATTTCCCTCTTGAATGTCAACATGTAAGAAAGAAATATCAGCTCTTGTGCTTCAGTTTCTGTGGATCTGCTGGTGAAAGTGTGGGATTAGGTTGAACTGGCGTAAATTACGTGACGTTTGTAATCTCTCAGTCTCTCTGCTGAGCCTCATGCATCTCAATGCTTCTCACTGGGATGTGTGTGTGATGGACTCTGGTCTACTGTACTTTCATTTAATGGGGGGGGGGGGGGGGGTTGCAGGGGACTTGTCCGCCTCAATATTGAGAAGAGGTTTGATTGATTGATTGATCGATTGATTGATTGATTGATTGATTGATTGATTGATTGATTGATTGATTGATTGATTGAAAATGTTATTAACAGATTGCAGAATGGGTACAGTACAGTACGGCTCAATACACACAATTGTTAAGGGGGTGCAGACCAGAGAAAGACTTTCATCTTGTTTACATCAGGGTCCCCCATTTTCAATTCATCAGGCCATATATGACATACATGACATACAGATAGACAGTACTGCTACATCTAGACATTTATGACATACCAGATTTATACCAGGTACATTTTCCCCCTTAAAAAAATATAATGCCAGAGAGCCTTACTGCATTATACTTACTTACCGCGGGTACCTGAATGTTGCCTTTTCCTTTACACAAATACAGACATTTCCACCATAAATTGATTCAGAACCCCCCCCCCCCCCCCCCCCCCACCTCCTTAACCCTTTCACTGCCACACGACAGAAGGTTATAGTAAAGGGCTAACCTTCTGTATTGTCACAGTGAAAGGGTTAACCGGCTGTCGTGTGGCAGTGAAAGGGTTCAAATGACCCCCCCCCCCCATGTTGAAACCAAACCTAAACCTACAGTAGCCAATAGCACTGAATGGGCATCACGGTCGGTCGACCCATTAGCTAACAAGCTAATGTTAGCAACGTATGTTAGCAATGTCATGCGGCGTTAGTAAAGTTAGCTAGCGAGCTACCATTGAAAAAAATCTTCGAGTTAGCTAAAGAGGCCAAGTGCTAGCTTAGTTACAATGTGCTGTAAATGTCATTATATAGAAAGCATTTCACTGGACGCTAAATTAGTACACACCCCCATGTGCAGGGTGACTCATCAACATATTTTTTTGTATTGTTTTTCAGGAAATGACAAACACAAAATACCATATAGAATACCTACAAAACAATTTTTTTTTTGTCATTGTTGTGACAGATACTGGCTTACTGTATAAGTGACAATCAGTGCAAGACATTATGTGATAAAATAACTTAAACATCTATTTTGATGGGGCCTTTAACTGTGACTAACGATTATTTACAATATAATCTCATTGAGAAAATTAGTTTTCCCTTTGAAAATATGGTATTACTAATACAAAAAATCACCTTTTCTTTTGGCAGTTACAATAACCATATTGCTTCACTGTTTGTTAGATGTAAACCACCACCCCTCCCCCAACCCTGGTTGTATATAATGTGACCAAAACTGACCTCTGCATTACATGACATTGCAGACGTGACGCTCATTAACGCGACTTCCACCCGAGACGTACGAGTCATAAGTCCTATATTGTCCCCTGTGATCTTTCAGAGACCGCAATCAAGATTGGGAACATGAACACGTCTCTCTCCAGAAAGCTACAGTAGAGAAATGAGAGAGCCAGGGAACTGTAATCTGTAATGTCATCAACAGACGAAACGCAGAGCAACTCCAGCGACGGCGGTGAAGGTTTAGTAGTAGAAAGAAGCTTTGATCCCTTCCATAAACTCTGGAGTTTATTCAAACCTATAAGGAGGAAAGTTAACGTATAAGAATTGTTGATCTGTGTGATTGAAACGGCCCACAGCACCTCATTGCAACTGTAGTGGGGAAATTAAGATTTCAGACAAAGGGTGTTCATGAATGAACACAGGACTTTATTAATTACGTGCGAAAATGGTTGCGGAGTTGTTTCTTGCCAGGAAGAACTGGCAAAACACTGAATCATTCCATGTTTTCTACATATTGATCTGTGACAACAGACACTATTAGCCTCTAATGTTGGTCTTCTGTCTCATCACCTCATTGATTGTGTACATAGTGATTTTACTTATAGTACATAGTGATTCTACTTATAGTACATAGTGATTCTACTTATAGTACATAGTGATTCTACTTATAGTACATAGTGATTCTACTTACTCACACTAAGCTCTCTTGTCAGATCATCCTGACTTTCTGTCATATTAATGCGTGGGCTTCTAAACCCACATCTACAGCTAACCATGTCATCAGGCCTACATGAACACAGAGACTATATCGTTATTATTTAAACCAGAACATCCAAGTGTCTTTATTATTCACGAGTACATTTCATAACTGTTTATAGTTTGATTTTCTACCACATAATCTATTGACTTTGTATCGTCTCTTTTTTTTTTTTTTTATTATTATTATTGAGTGTTTACATCCAAATCGTTGTGTTGCAGTATACAGTAACAGCTGTGAATCAGAAACTGTGCACAAATAAATGTCACTCTTGTTCGCCGTCACCGTGTCTGCAACGTTTGTCTCTTTTCAGTGTCAATAAGTGACCAGGGTCTTATCAGAAAACGTAAATAAACTAGTACTAACCTCGACCCCAGGACAAAAGGTACATCATTTACGTTATGTTATAGCCATACGTAATATATTTACGCATTGTATATGTAGTATATTTACATTTTGTATCAGCGAAAGTAAAAAAAAAAAAAACATACAGTGTGACCGGGAGTCAAACTAACAATGATTGGGTGGGGGGGGGGGGTAAATATATGACGCTATAGTAGTATAGTGTAACATATTATGTATGTACCTTTTTCCTGTGGTTGATAAGTGCTTTATTTACATTTTTTAAGCGAGATCTGGCTGCAACAAGGCATCTCCAAGAGTCCTCTCTTGATTACATCATCAGGAAGTGTCTCTTCTTTGGGAGACACCTGTACGTGTTCACAGCGCCTGTTCACACACAGCGCCTGTACATGTTCACAGTGCCTGTACATGTTCACAGCGCCTGTACATGTTCACACACAGCGCCTGTACATGTTCACAGCGCTGACTGGTTCAGGGTCACAGGAATAACCTGTGTTCATTCTTTATTTGCTCTATAAATCAAATGTAGTAAATAAAACAGAAATACCCAGAATTAATAGTTGAACCCATGCAAATCCATGTGTACTGCCCTTCAGAAGCTAAACTATACGCAAACAGTGAAACTGAGAAAAATGGATAAATGGCTTTAAAGTTCTTTGACTATCCAGTGATTTTGCAGTTACTGCAATTCTTTATACCCCTTTTCTCTGAAACAGAGCGAGACTGAACTCTGAAACTTTGTCACAAGATAAAACGGATAATGGAGAAGTTCAATTTCACAATTTCACAGTTTCAATTTCACAGTCAAAAAGACTCGTAGTCACTGCGGTTAGCTTCTGTGGTTAGCTTCTGCGGTTAGCTTCTGTGGTTAGCTTCTGCAAGGCAGTGTGCCTCGAACAGATCAGAAACACACGTTTTCGCTTTTACAACATAGAAGATATGAATTCCACTCCACTGTCTCAATACTGGACACTGACTGACGAAGCTGTGCTTGGATAATGTTTTGAGTCTCCCCAAAACATGAATTAATCACAGAGCTTCTACTCTCATGTTTTCGCCTGTTCACATCTTTGTTTTATCGAAATCATTTTATACCAAACGCATGTATGAATGAATGAATGAATGAATGAATTTATTCACACACACGATATATTACATATACATATCTTCATGTGAAAACATCGTCGAGATTGTGTGCGTGTGCTAGGTCTCCCAAGAAGATAAAGATTTTGGAGGGAGCCTGATCACAAATATAAACAAAATATAAACAAACAAAAACATACAATGTGGGTAGGCTTACACACCTACCTACTAACAAACATACAACATGGATACATACAGACAATTATTATACCTAAGTATGGATTCTATTTAGAGATATGATTTAAGCAGTTCCTCTTTCAGTGATTCTTTGAAGGTTGTGATGGATTTTGACAGTTTGACACTCTCGTCGAGCTCGTTCCAGATCTGCGGGCTCCTGCATGCTATGCTTAGGCTGGTACTTTTGAGTTTTCTCCTCTTGCCAAAGATAAGATGCCTATTTCTTGTGTCATTTTATACATCCCACGCCAAACATACGTGGACATAACTGAGGAAGGACGCAGCTGTGGAGAGCTCCACGGAACTGGCCGGAGGATCGGGATGATTGGAATCTCCGCGCTGGCGAACCCGTCTGAGGACGACCAAATGAATGATGTGTGCGCCAATAAAAGTGTTAATTGACGATACATCTTGTGGTCAAATGGTTCTTTCTCCTAGAAATCCCCTCACGACTCTTTAATACACACGTCTACAAGCTCTGCACGAGGTACACCTCCTGTCCAGAGAGAAGCAGTCTTTCCATCTCATCTCAAACTAACACAAGTCCTTGAACACAGAGAAAACAATTAGTTAATAATAATATCTGTAGATACTATATCTATATCTGTACATAGCCCTCTTACTAGTTACGCTGCTGGCCAGTATGACTGATTGATTGATTGATTGATTGAAAAGTTTATTAACAGATTGCAGAATGGGTACAGTACAGTACAGCTCAATACATACAATTGTTAAGGGGATGCAGACCAGAGAAAGACTTTCGTCTTGTTTACATCAGGGTCCCCCATTTTCAATTCATCATAACATATATGACATACATGACATACAGATACTGTTTGTGATACAAAAGTGTCCAGAAAAGGAGTGTATATACATTTGGCATAGAAACTGTACATTGGAGGAGGTTGGTTGGGTGGGGTGGGGTTGGGTGGGTTGGGTGAGGGCTGTACATTGGAGGTGGGGGGGGGGGGGGGGGGGGGGGGTTGGGAAGGGGACACACACACATTTTACACTGTACATTGGAATATTGACAAAGCCTTACTTGGTCATTTACTGTACAACTAGGTTAGGACATTTGTAGGGGCCAGTTTCGAATTGCAGTCTCACGTAGGTGTTTTTTGAGAGTGTTTTTGAAGGTGGGTAGTGATTCACATTCCTTTACAGCTTTAGGTAGGGCGTTCCACATTGATGTGGCATAATTGCGAAACGTGTTTAGTCCCCTGTTTGAGCCGAATCTGGGTTTTACATGATTTGTGGAGCTCCCTCTGGAGTTGTGATCGTGGTATTCACTGACCTTTGGGAAGTATTTTGACATGTACATGGGTACCTTGGTCGCGTAGTGTATCTTGTAGACCAGGCCCATTGCAAGTTGCTGTACTCTGTCGTCTACTCTAAGCCATCCTAGGTTGTCAAAGTGGGCAGGGGTGAGGTGGGTTCTAGGAGTCAGGTCAAGTAGTAGTCTGACTAGCTTGTTTTGAGATGTTTGTAATTTGTTTTTTAGTGCCTTTGAGGTGCTTTGGTACCATGAGGTGCAAGCATAGTCGTAGTACCCTTGAATGAGTGTTCCTGCTAGAGTCTTCAGGGTATTCTTGTTTACCAGAGAGGAGATCCGGTACAAGAATCGCGTTCGTTGGTTGACTTTTTTTATTACATTGGATGCCATTTTGTCACAGGAAAGATTAGCCTCTAGGATGGAACCCAGGTAGGTAATTTCATCTTTCCTTGTGATAATATTGTCACCCACTGTAACCGAGAAGCCGTCGGTCTTGCTGAGTTTGTTATTTGAACCGAAGAGAATGGACTCTGTTTTGCCCATGTGTAATGATAGTTTGTTGTCGGCGAGCCATATGCAGATTTTGCCTAGTTCCGAGCTGAGGGCTTTTTCAACCTGTAACTTGTTCTTGTCAGAGACCAGCAGGGCTGAGTCGTCCGCAAACAGGAACAAGTTGCAGTCACAAGCTGACGACATGTCATTTGCATAAATTAGGAATAGTAGCGGTCCTAGTATGCTTCCTTGTGGAACACCACAGCTCACTGTGAGGGGGGGGGATAGGGTACCGTTTACTTCCACCATCTGTTCCCTCCCCTCCAGGTAGGATTGTATCCAGCTCACTGATAAACTATCAAAACCAATTGCTTTTAGCTTGTCAATCAGAATGGTGTGATTGACAGTGTCGAAGGCCTTTTGTAGGTCCAGCATGACCATGCCGCAGTATTTGCCCGCGTCCACCTCTTGTTTGATGTGGTCGTTCAAGTAGAGAAGGCATGTGTCAGTGGAGTGGGATGTTCTGAAGCCAGATTGGAATTCGTAGATTAGATTTTTTTCCGCGAGGTACTTTTCGATCTGTTCGTATACTATTTTTTCCATGACTTTCGAGATGGATGTAAGGATAGAAACAGGGCGGTAGTTACCCGGGTCTAATTTGCTGCCCTTTTTGTGCAGGGGTGTTACTCTCGCAATTTTGAAGTCCTTGGGGACGTGTCCCTGTTTTATGGAGAGGTTTATTATGTGTGTGATGACTGGGGTGATGGCTGCTGCTGAGTCTCTGAGGAATTTGGAGGGGATGTTGTCATGGCCAGTGGCCTTGTTTGGTTGGAGGGCGCTCAGTTTTTTGAGTACCTCATCTGTAGTTACTATTTCCAGTTTGAAGTCGTCTTTGTGGACGCCTAGGTTCATGTAGTATGCTACTATGTGTTCTACCCCATACTGCCCTGAGTGGGAGGGTAGTTTGTTTACCAGTGTTGTGGCTATGTTTGTGAAGAAAGTGTTTAAGTAATTGGCTACATCCAGCTTGTCTGTGATGAGTGTGTTGTCCGTCTTTATGTTTATGTTTGAGAACCTGGTTTTGAGTTTTTTACTGCAGCCTAGTTGATTGTTGAGTAATTTCCAAAGTTCACGTGGTTTATTTTTGTTTTCCTCGGTTTTGTCATTGATGACATTTTTTTTAGCAGTTTTGATCATGGAGTTTACGTCATTTCTTAGTCTGTTTCTTTCTAGTTTGAGTTCAGTCACGTGGTCTTGGAGTTCACTGCTCGTGCTTTTGGTAAGCTTTGACTGACTTTTACGAAACTCAGAGCATTTTTTGTCTCTGGCTTTCATAGCGGTCAGTATTTCAGTGTGCATCCATGGCTCAGCGCGATTTTTTACCCTGGTGGTTCTTAGGGGGGCCATTTTGTTTAGTATTGATGAAAATTTGGTTTTGAAGCCAAGCCAAGTTTCTTCAACCAGTGTACCATTGAGTTCATCTGACCAGTCCAGACTCTCCAGTTCAAGGTTAAAGGCCTCGCTAGAGTAGGTTTTGAGGTCTCTAGATGTGACTGTTTTGTGACAGCCAGCCTTTAGTTTTAGCTTTTTGCGGGTACAGAATATCATGTAATGATCACTTAACCCGCATGCTATAACCCCTTTACTGGAGATCTTGGACTTGTCAGAGGTCAGTATGAGGTCAATGGTAGTCTGAGTTGATTCACATATCCTTGTGGGTTGGGTGATTAGTTGGCTGAGGCCGTGCAGATCACAAAACCTATTGAAGGATTTGAAGACGGGTGCATTTTTTTCTTGCATATCCGTGTTCCAATCCCCAATAAGAATTTTTTCCGCATCCTCAGCTCCAGCTAAGCACACATCCAGAGTATCATAAAAGCCAGTTTGATCTGGCGGTCTGTATATTGTGCCGACTAGAACAGATTTTGCCCTTTCAAATAAAATTTCCACCCATACGGTTTCAATTGTCTCATGATGAAGGTCAGTACGGGTAATGAATTTGGTGTCCTTATGTATGTACATACAAACACCACCTCCATACTGGTTTCTGTCATTACGGACTATAGTATAGTTCTCTATTTCTATTTCAGGGTCTGTTACAGATGGATCAAGTTTAGTTTCAGTAAAGCATATTATGTCTACCTTACCGCTCATAAACAGGTTTCTTAATTCGTCCAGCTTATGCTTAATGCTGTTTACATTAAGGTGAAAGATGTGTAGTCCGTTTTTATTAGCTGTGTTATTGATGTCTTCGAGTTCCAGGTAACGGTCTTCTGGTGCTGCTGTGGGGGAGGGAGGGGGGGGGCTTTGTTGTTGTCTCCGTGAGGTCTGTGTGTTGGTGTGTGGGGAGGGGGAGTCCTTTGTCCTGTCTTTTCTGGCGGCAACCTTTTGTTCTCCTGGGCTGGTAAACATAGCCAGCCTGGCTAGGTTGGCTAGTTTATCAGGCGATTTGTCCGTGGGGTTGCCGGTTGGGGGGGCTTTGTTGACGTGGGTGGGAAGGGGGGAGGGGGGGGTCGGGACCCGCGCCGTGCTGGTACAACAAAGGACTCGGTCCAGAGTCCTTTGTTCCTGGATGTTTTCGCCTTTAGCTCCGCTGGCTAGCCGGCTATCGGGCGTCGAGATGTTTAAATCCCGCGTCGGGATGGTCGTCATGGTTTCGACCCTCGGTTCACCTCCTCTCGTCTCTGCCTCACGTGTGCTCGTCTGCTGCGGCGTCATTTGGGAAGAGTTGCCGTCCGCGCAGTGGATGTAGCCACAGGTTGAGTTGTTGATATTGGTCGCGATGGTAACCTCCCTCGCTTCTTGCGCTGCCAGACCAAGTCTTCTCGCCTGAGTTCTGGTCAAGACCGGGCCTGGGTTTAGATGAATGTCTCCCGAGAGTAGCAGGATAAGGGACAAAAAGGTCTTTCGGTCCATTCTGCCATTCGGGGGTCTGTTCTTTCTTTCAGGATTGGCCGTTAATGTTGCGTGAACGGTCGCTGTCCCCACGGCCAGGTGCTTGTGCTCCGTGCCGTTTTGGAAATAAAAGTCGCTGTGTACCTCCTTTTCTATTTTTGCTCTTCTCTCCTCTTCTGTCTGGTTATGCTTCATCGTTGAGTAGAGGTACGAATCCGTTATCCAAAACATAACGAGGAGAAAATGTGCGCAAAATCTCTTTTGTTTGCTGTATTGACGAGGGCTCCGGGAGCTCAGGAATTTGCGACCGCTCATGGCTGTGTCCTTCAATCAGACTTACTACCATAGTGTCTATTATACCTGTATCACTGTACATATTAATACTACAACTCTGTACATACATCTGATTAGCACTATTACGCAGTAGTACTAATTTATATATGTTATACCCAGTTTAATCAACTGTACATTGCATATTACTATCGTACTTTACTGTTACATTTGTACTCTGGTTGGATGCCAAACTTATTTTCGTTGTACTGTACTTGTGCTGCATGATGGCAATACATTCTATAATCTAATCTAATCTATACTAATATAATAATAATAATTAGTTTAGCTACTGTCGTGGAATATATTATCATGTCCTTATAGATCTGTGTTGAGATATCATGTTATACAGCGTGACTTTCAGTGTGACCAGCTTGACTGGTTAATTTGTGTATGTCTCTTTAAGAAGACTCCAACATCTCCCCAGCCATACGTTTATAAGTTTATTTGGATCCCCATTAGCCACAACAGTGCTGGGGCTATTCTTCCTGGGGTCCATAACACATAAAATACAGTTACAGACTTATACACTCACAACATTTACATGTCATACAGACAATTAAAACAACAATAAAAACCCTAATCAAATTCATAATACAATACAACAATATATACGCCTTATGAATTCATAATACAATACAATAATACCTACTCATAATTAATTCATAATACAATACAGCATAATATACTATTTAGCTTTTACATACATTATCTATGTTCATATCAGCCAATTATACAATATTTTAATAATATATCCCTATCAGACACATGCCTTTTCATCCATATATACCTATCTCTTTATCAGACACATACATTTTCATTTACGTACACACTATCTATTAGGGAATGTCAATTTCTTTGGTTGAAAATGTTGTTTTACCACGATTTTGAAACGACATTTACTATTCTCCTGCTTAACATGTCTGGGAAGAGAGTTCCATTCCTGCATACCACGAAACATGACAGTTCGCTTCATTGCATTCGACCTCACTTTTGGAAGTGTAAAACCTCGTGCAGAAGCATGTCTGGTGGAATGGTTGTGTCTGTCAAGACTTATAGATAAATTGTTATATAAAATTCTTTAATAAATAATAAAAACAACTTCTTTGTTGTTGCTTCCAGTGACTGAGAACCATTTTTGTTTACCATCATCATCATCATATCTGATATTATGTTATGTCTGACAACTGTGTATTTAACATATGTCTGAACAGAACTCTTGGTCAGTCTATGGCCAGACGCTAATGTGTTAACATATTGTCTCTGACTATAAACTGTCCTTTCAATTGTGGCCACGGTGAAATAAACGTTCTTATTATTATTAATAATGACTCAGAATGATTTGTAAACGGCTCATCGTTTAGTCCTTTAATATTTCCCATTACAGATGGTGACGAGTGATGTTTATGGGATATTTTTTTAACTAGTTTTATTAGATTTTAAAGCGATGGGTGTCGAGGTGGCCGCGGGACGGACTCTGCAGACAGGGTGAGTCTTGGGATTCCAGGGAAGCGCTGCCCTGTCTCGACCTCCGCGCACTGGGGGGGGGAGAGGACCGGCTGCGCCGTCCGTTTGGCTGTCACCTCCGGCTTGAACCTTGGGAACGCGTGGGGAATATTCAGTGAGCTGTTGACATTCTGTTTAAAGCGTTTTTGTATCTATAAGTAGTTATGTTACAATTAGATTAGGGTGTCTAGATTGACCAGACAGCGAATGACACAGAGTGGTGCATTGTCGACGAGCAATCCGGGGGAGTGCTATTTTCCCTCGCCTCAAAATCTCTGTGAAAAGGACAGGAGAGAGAGGACCCCTGTCTACCGACTGTCTTGTCAACTCTGGCAGATTTTCCCGTGTGGATGCGTGCAGGAGTTTGATTTGGGCGGAGAGTTGTTGAGTTTCTGGGTCTAGATGGTGTCTAACACTAGAACATAGTAGGGTTAGAGTTGTTGAGTCTCTGGGTCCAGGTGGGGACGAACACTAAAACATGGTATTGTTTTTCTTTTTGTGTGTTACCCTCTCGGTTTTCCTCTGAACACTTGGGATTTAAAGGTACGTTCCGAAAGTAAATGCGAGAATTACATTTGTATCCGAAATAATAGGCGTGTGCAAAGTGTACTATGAGTATGTTGGAAATTACTGCAATAGTCATGCAATAGTCCAGAAATTATGGCGTGGGCTAGGTTTTAATATCTTTTAGGCACTGATCTGTTTTTATTTATTTTCTCTCACAAGGAGGCGGGAAGATGACCGTGCGTGAGACATTTTAAATTACTTAGGTCAGTCCCGAAATAAGCGCGTTTAATATCTGTTTTATTGATTTTTTCACAAGGAGGCGGGAAGGTGACCGTGCGTGGGGAATGCCATAGAGAAAGGACAGTTGTTTTTCTTGTGTGACTTAGTTTCTAAACACCTTATCTGGTCAAACTGCAGTTGTTTCTAGATGAAACTAAGATAAGGGCGTCTGTGCGTGTAGGCTGCTATAGAGATTTGTTCCCCCCCAAGTGATTAGAGGAAAACATTTTTTGTTTACCACATATTTTATTTTATTTTGTTTTTGTCTGTTGAGAGAAAAGAAGCGTGTTAAAGAATGGAGGATGTGGGCAATTTAGAGGAGCAGGGAGCAGCCTGTATGTGGAAGAGGGGAGTGAGGGAAGAATCTGACACTTTGTTTTCTTTCTCTTCCCCCGCGGCGGTGTGTCCGGGGCTTGCAGTGGACTCTGGCCTCGATGCTTTCCCGTGTGTGTCACCGGCAGTCCCACCACGTCAACTGCCTCGCAGACGACCACCGACTCCGAAGCGAGGAGATTGGCCTCGTATACCACCACCACCATCCGCAACGGTCTGGCCTGTTTCAACGTCCACGGACGGGGCTGGCTCAATAGCAGCAGATGAAATGGCCAGGCAATTAGGGGAGCTGAGTCTGCATGCTCAACAGCTGATGGAGCGGTCATAATTGTCGCTGATAAAAACAGTCGGACAATCACAGTTAGCCCTGGTGAGAACTGTCTCACAGCTTGCAAAGGACTACTCAGTTGGGCAGAGCATCCCGAGGCGAAAGAGAAAGAGGCAGCGCAAACCTGCTGGTGTTTGTTTTGTATGCGGCCAGGACGGTCATTGGTATATGGACTGTGCCTATAAAGAGGAGTTTGAGGGGAAAAAGGCGCAATGGAGGGCAGAGTTGCAAGGCGGGACGGAGCCATCAGCGCATTGACTGGACGGCACTGCAGGGAGGCATCGACCGGAGGACATGATGTAGCAGGCAGAGTATATGACACACACACACACATGTTTACATGCATGCACGCTATGAAAAGGGATAAACAATTCTAGCTATTTTATCTGCATCGTTTGTATGCGATGACATTGACATGGGTGAATTTACATCATTTTAGTATCTTGTTATTGAACTAAAAAGCTGGACTGTCTTTGCTCATCATCACATTGTACCGGCCACCAAAATACTCATCAATATTTCAATGGGAGTTCTTAGTGGGGGTGTAAGAAAGTGTCACGATGGGGTTAGGTAGAATGCAATAATACAGAAAGGGAAAGAATGGAGGAGGCAGAGGCGAGGAGTGAAGCTTGGAGAAGGGTGTTTACTGTAGAATCCAGTGCAATACAGGGAAAATACAGAAACTAAATAACAGACTTCACAATACAAAACAACAAACACTAAGACTTACTAGAGGGAGAACGGTGCGACACGACGTGGAGGAACAGGGGGTAACTGGAGGAATGTCGCCACAACGAAGGGGAGACAGACAGACACCTAAATACCCCGACTAATTAACAATTAAGAACACCTGGCCAACACCGAATCACAACCAACACCTAGACAATAAGCAAAGAATAACTAAACACAACTAAACACAAAAGCAACTCCTAACAACCCAAAACAGTGCATGACATCACACCAGGGAAAGGAAAGACAACAACAGTACACACCATGACACCACATTAATCATACTATTAATTATAGTTATCACAGTAGTCAGGATGTCCAGAGTACTGGAGCGCACCGATTGTTTGTCACCACTAGAGGGTGGTAGGGCGCCAATGTCAGGCCGAGGGCCAATGTCAGATAGAGGGCATTGCCCAAAGTTAGGTGTAGGGTACTGCCCAATGTTACCATCCTGCCCAGTCCAGCCAGGACCGGGCCTAGGATCCTGACAGTACCCCCCCCTCAACGGGTGGCTTCCAGACACCCGAAAACAACGTCCATAAGCAGGTGAGGGAGGAAGCCGGAACCCCGGAGAGGAACCAGGGAGAGGACCCGAAGACGAGGGACCAGGAGGCTGAACGAAAAACCCAGGAGGGGCATAGCAGCCAGGGGGGTAGAAAACGGGCGCAGATGCCCGGAGAGGGGGGGTGGGGATGGGAACAGAGGCCCGGGGAGGAGGACTGGACCTGGGAACAGAGGTCCGACGAGGGGGGGTGGGGATGGGCACCGAGACCCGGGGAGGGGGGCAGAACCTGAGAACCGAGGCCCGACGAGGAGGGCTGGACCTGGGAAGCGAGGCCCGACGAGGGGGGGTGGGCACAGGTGTAGAAGCCCGGGAAGGGGAGCTGGACCCTGGAGCCGGATCCCGGACGAGAGGCCCTCCAGCCGCCGGACTAGGGACCGGTTCAGGAGAGCCGGAATGGAGGTGCGGCGGCGACGACCCCCGGAGCAGGATCCCACGCAGGCCCCGGCGAAGACCACGGCGAAGACCCCGGCGGAGACCACGGCGAGGACCAGGACGCCGATCACGGCGCAGAGCTAGACCAGACGGGGAGCCAGGATCCGTCGAAGAGCCGGGAGCCGGCACGGCAGCCGGACCAGGTGGAGAGGCCGGGCAGGGCGTGGAGACCGGATCGGTCTCGGCGGCGAGGCGTGGTGTAGGATCCGGGGATGAGGAGCCAGGACCCAGAGCTGAGGCTGGACTGGGCGTGGAAGCTGGACCAGCTGTGGAGGCCTTACTAGCCATACTAGCCTCGGGGGCTAGGCTAACTGTGGGCCCTGGACTCACTGTGGGAACTGCGCTAGCTGAAAATGCCTGGCTAGCTTGGGACATCTGGTCCGTCTCAGGTACTAGGCTCACCCTGAACCTGGAGCCTAGTCTGGCAGTGGAGACTGTGCTAGCTGGAGACATCTGGTCTGTCTCCGCTACCAGGCTCACCCTGAACCTGGAGCCTAGGTTGGCAGTGGGCGTCTGGTTAGCTACTGTAGCGGGGCTAACAGGCGGGGTTGTGCTAACTGGGGACGGCCGGTTAGCTATTGGGACGGGGCTAACGGGCGGAGCTATGTTAGCTGGGGATGCCTGGCTAGCTTGGGACATCTGGTCCGTCTCCGGTACTAGGCTCACCCTGAACCTGGAGCCTAGTCTGGCAGTGGAGACTGTGCTAGCTGGAGACATCTGGTCTGTCTCAGATACTAGGCTCACCCTGAACCTGGAGCCTAGTCTGGCAGTGGAGACTGTGCTAGCTTGAAACGGCCGGTTAGCTATTGAAACGGAGCTAACGGGCGGAGCTAGGTTAGCTGGGAGTGGCTGGTTAGCTCTTGACACTAAGCTAACCGGCGGAGCTATGTTAGCTGTGGACGTCTGGTTAGCTGTATGAGCGGAGCTAACGGGTAGAGCTGTACCAACTGGGGACGTCTGGCCATCTATAGTGGCGGAGCTAACAGGAGGAGCTGTGCTAACGGGGAACAGCCGGTCAGCAATTGGCACGAAGCTAACGGGCGGAGCTAGGTTAGCTGGGAGTGGCTGGTTAGCTAATGGCATGAAGCTAACGGGCGGAGCTAGGTTAGCTGGGAGTGGCTGGTTAGCTCTTGACACTAAGCTAACCGGCGGAGCTATGTTAGCTGTGGACGTCTGGTTAGCTGTATGAGCGGAGCTAACGGGTAGAGCTGTACCAACTGGGGACGTCTGGCCATCTATAGTGGCGGAGCTAACAGGAGGAGCTGTGCTAACGGGGAACAGCCGGTCAGCAATTGGCACGAAGCTAACGGGCGGAGCTAGGTTAGCTGAGAGTGGCTGGTTAGCTATTGGCATGAAGCTAACGGGCAGAGCTAGGTTAGCTGGGAGAGGCTGGTTAGCTCTTGACACTAAGCTAACCGGCGGAGCTAGGTTAGCTGTGGACGTCCGACCGGCGATGGACATCCGAGCAACCTCAGCGGCTGTGGGAGGATCTAGGCTGACCGTAAGCCTGAGAACAGTCGGCAGGCTAGCTACACTAGCCTTCGGCTTATGCTTCTCCATGAGGACCGCAATATGTTCAGCCATCTCCCACATCGCCGTCTGCAGTGTCGGGTTCTCAGTGGCGACCTGGTCGATCTTCCGGAGTAGGAACCCCCATTTGGCCAGTGAGTAACTCTTTATGTCACCGGCCATCAGGGCCAGGACAACGGTGATGGTATCGCTTGCCTTTCCTGCTGCATTCGTTAATGTTGGTGGCGACATTCTGTCACGATGGGGTTAGGTAGAATGCAATAATACAGAAAGGGAAAGAATGGAGGAGGCAGAGGCAAGGAGTGAAGCTTGGAGAAGGGTGTTTACTGTAGAATCCAGTGCAATACAGGGAAAATACAGAAACTAAATAACAGACTTCACAATACAAAACAACAAACACTAAGACTTACTAGAGGGAGAACGGTGCGACACGACGTGGAGGAACAGGGGGTAACTGGAGGAATGTCGCCACAACGAAGGGGAGACAGACAGACACCTAAATACCCCGACTAATTAACAATTAAGAACATCTGGCCAACACCGAATCACAACCAACACCTAGACAATAAGCAAAGAATAACTAAACACAACTAAACACAAAAGCAACTCCTAACAACCCAAAACAGTGCATGACATCACACCAGGGAAGGGAAAGACAACAACAGTACACACCATGACACCACATTAATCATACTATTAATTATAGTTATCACAGTAGTCAGGATGTCCAGAGTACTGGAGCGCACCGATTGTTTGTCACCACTAGAGGGTGGTAGGGCGCCAATGTCAGGCCGAGGGCCAATGTCAGATAGAGGGCATTGCCCAAAGTTAGGTGTAGGGTACTGCCCAATGTTACCATCCTGCCCAGTCCAGCCAGGACCGGGCCTAGGATCCTGACAAGAAAGTACCCAGAAATTAGTGACGATGGACATTTCTCTTTACATAAATTAACACTTATGTCTGTGATCAATACATATAACTATCCTACATGTCTGTTATCAATACATAGAACTATCCTACATGTCTGTGATCAATTCATAGAACTATCCTACCTGGGGTGTAAAAGTACCCAGAAATTATACTTAAGTGAAAGTATGGGTACTGTAACTGAGGGGTTACAAAACCCTGACTGTATTAAAGATTGTGATAGATTAAACCACTGCTAGTTATCATTATTATTACTTGCCAGAAAGTACAGTTAATTATGGCAGACACTCAGAATAATACGGCACGGTGACAAAGAAATATCATTTAGAATATTTATTGTTATGCAGCAAATTGTACAGAGATGGGAATTAAGGTCGCGCTTGTATGGCGAAGAATATGAATAAAGTCAGTCAGTAGCAAACGTCAGTTGGAATGAATAATTCCTACGATGGGGAACTAGACTAAACGCCGCCTGGCGTAGGATGGCAAGATAGGGGGAAACGCTGGTACCGCTGGAGACAGGGGGGTTATCCTCCCAGAGATGTAAGCTCTGGAGGAAAGAAGAATGTTCGGATACTCAGTCTGTTCAATTGAAGAAAGGGGGTTCTCGTACGGAATCCAGTCCTTGTAATCCAAAGGCTCAGCAACAAAGCAATAACTGTAATCCAATTGCCCGATAGCAATGACGATAGCCAGCTAGCTTCGGTCCACGAAGCTAGCCCGAGGTAAATCTTCAAGGTGGTTAAATCCAAACGACAGTGGGTATTAACGAGGCTCTTCTCCAAGGGTAGTACGTTCCACAATCACTATAATCCAACCAATACTGGTTCTGCAATCGCCGCCGTAGGTTCCAATATGCACATGTCCAGTAGGTTCCACGACTAGGCCCTCCTCGTGTACTGGCACCAATGTATTTAGTCCACGCACACTGGCTAAGGTTCCACTAGCTACTAAACGAACGAACTGCTGTTGACACGATTCACACTAAATAACGACTCTTTACTTCACATTAAGCTAAGTCGAACTTGACGTTACTGCATTAACTCTGACACTTTTACTATTCACTTCGCACGTGGTTCACAACACTCTGTTTAGACGAACTGCTTGCACTTCACTGTTTTTACCGAACGCCGAACTGCTGCTGTTCGCACCTGCCACGATATATATACTTAAGTGGCTTTCTAGTGCCAAACCTCAGTTCTCGTCTCGAATCAATGCGCCGGCTCCAGGCATGCTCCAACATGCCCAGGCTCGCCTTTGAACCTGACTTTAGGGGCGCGCCGTCTGGCGCCGAGAGCGTTATCCAATGAGGAAAGTGAATATTACTAGGATTCAAACGCAGGCTTAAAGGGATATAACTTGTATATATAAATAATATACAAGGTATATAAAACAATAAACGTAGATTCTCAGCTTTAATCTGGCCCTTCACAACAGGTACCGTCTCAAAATCTGAGAAAGCGGTCAAAATACAATGTTACCATAATGGCATCACACCCAGAGTCCACAGTTAAAATAATGTCATTGGACATTTTTAAAAAGAGCAGTCTCAGTACTATGACGAAGTCTAACAGAAGGGGAAACCTGGGTGTAGGTTGGTGATATTAGATTAGAGTCAAATGTGTTGTCATTATACAGCACAAATACAGTACGGTGGGAATAAATGTGGCAAACAGAGTGTAGATGTAATAGTAAAGTGCAGTAGTAATATACAATGTACAGGTGATTGGGCTGGTTAGGAAATATACAGTGGTGGTGCTGGTCAGATGTATGTACAGAGTATAGTATTAACATGTGCAGTGGTACAGGTATGAAGACACTATGGCAGTGGGTCATACTGGCCAGTATAGCATAACTAGTAGGACACACTTCTGAGTAGAAGTCAAAAGGTCCTTGTGTGATAATCAGTGATTATGCTGCTGGTTTTGGGTTGATTTTTAAATTTATCCCACAAGATTGCACCTTTATTATCATGCTTTGTGTGTGCGCCAATACAATTCTACATAGGGAGATCTGAAGACACACATGATAGCTCATACAGGAGAGAAACTATTTTGTTGTTCAGTTTGTGGGAAAGGGTTCAGTCATAAAAGGGATCTGAAGAAACACAGGAAAACTCATACATGAGAGGCATCATGTAGTTGTTCAGTTCAGAGAAGGGGGCTTGAAAATAAGCAAGAACGGGTCCTAAAATACAGTTTGCCGTATATTTAATAGTAACCCCATGTACTTATACTAAGCAGTATACTCAACAGGAACCCCATGTACTTATACTAAGCAGTATATTTAACAGGAACCCCATGTACTTATACTAAGCAGTATGATTAGTACCAGCATCATTATGGTGATAGTTATCCCCAGAATGAATATGAGGTAGTATCACCAGAAGTAATATGAGGTAACTATCACCAGAATTAATATGAGGTAGCTATCACCAGAATTAGCGGCTGTACTATAGCGTGTTTAAAAGAAGTTGGAAGAATTCCTGAACTAAAACAAGCATGCACCAAAACAAGAATAGAAGAGCCAACTGACTTAAAATCAAAAACCTCTTTTAAAAAGGCGAGAGGGAACACTGACAAAGAGAGGCAGTTGTTGGGCCGCAACTCACGAACAACATCAGATAGTGAGGACAAGGATATGGGTTTAAACTCCTCAAGAACAGCTGGGCACACAGGTGGAACCGAGGGGTCGGGGGCAGCAAGAGGGGGTGCAGACCGAAGAGACAGGATTTTGTCAACAAAGAAATTTGAAGAAATCATTACCCATAGAATACTGTGTGATGGCCATGTACAGTGATGCTGTGTATTGCATGTATATATTTATCTATATCTGCAGATATTCCTGCATATATTCCTGTTTATATATTAGATTGGATTCAAATGTATTGTCATTATACAGCACAAGTACAGTACAGATATAGTATATAAAAGCCATAGTAGCTGACTGATTTTTTTTTTTTTTAAAGGGATAGACCAGGGGTCTCAAACTCATTCCATCATGGGCCAAGGGTTCATTTTGGCTATACATTGCACCAGGTGTGTTAGTTGAAGAGGTGAGCCATTTTCTAGTGTTGCACATGGACAGTATGGGTATGGGGGGGTTCATTTTCCATTGATGGGGATTTGATTGGCTGTTTACCTGCGGTCACAGGGGTAAGAACGTTAATGTTAGTTTGGCCAGATAAACAATTAGGATATACTAATTAAAATGGTTGGACCTGTGAGATTTGTGCTTTGTACTTTGTAGGTCTGCATTTTAAATGTAAGGAGTAAAAAGTATGACATTTGAATTAGAAATACAATTACTCAAGTACTTTACACCCCTGGTTCTCAGAAGCTAATCTCAGTTGGTATCCTTAGAGATGTAAAAGATTAGTCATACGTGGAGATCTGAATAGGAAGGACCCCAAGGCTATTGAGTTTACCAACCTACTGGACAACGTTGAGCTAATACAACATGTAAATGAACCCACTCACCAACATGGTGACATATCCTAGATTTAATGATGGACATTGATAAAGTATCAGTAATCGAATTACCTATATCTGACCATCACTGTGTATTCTTCAATGCTAACTTAAACTTAACAGGGAAGCCAGCTGTAATGTGTTTTGAAGACACAGAGGAAATAGTCACAGTGTAGGAATGGTGTTTTACACTACAGAGAATGGAAAACGAGCGGGCCGGTGAAGAAAGGCAGTGTTTTAAGGGTTAATTCTATTTTCCGTTTGTTTAAGTGAGGGAGCCTATCTTATCAGACACAGGAATGAAAACAAGAAGCCACATAGCTGGCTGCGACTGAGTAGAGTCAAGTCAAGTCAAGTCAAGAGTTTTAATTGTCATGGCATACAAGTATACAATGAAATGCGGGTGGTCTTGCCCGCAACGATGTGCAATACAGTGGTACAACATATACTAGAATCCAATAAAAAAAAAAACATTGTGCAATAAACAGGTAACAGGTAACATGGTGTGACATCTCGGTATCTGTACATAGTTATTTACAGAGCATATAGGACATGCTAGGTAGCTTTGGTAGTGCAATACACTGTTCCTGTTATACTAATTTAAAGTGGCCTTTCCTTTTGGCCATAAGTGTGCGTATGTGCGGCATGAGTGTGTGCCCGCTCATCTTAAAGTGTTAAGTGGCTGCTAGTGTGTGAGCATGCACAGCGTGCGTGTCATGTGTGTGCTCATGTGTGCTTATGTGTGGATAGTTCAGTGTTCTGTGGTGCTCAATGTTCATTGTTCAAGACTCTGATGGCCTGGGGGAAGAAGCTGAGCCTAAGCCTCTCTGTCCTAGTAGCTGGGGTTCGCAGGCGTCTGCCTGACCTCAGCAGCTGAAACAGGCTGTTATTGGGGTGGTGGGGGTCTTTCATTATTCTGCAGGCTCTGGATTTGCATCTCTTGTTGTATAGAACCTGCAGGGGAGGTAGTGCAATACCCGTGGTGCACTCGGCTGAGCGCACCACTCTCTGTAGGGCCTTCTTGTCCTGTGCCGTGCTGTTTCCATACCAGGCAGGGATGTTTCCGGTCAGGATGCTCTCTACAGCTCCTGAGTAGAAGGACTGGAGTATCTTCCCCGATACGCTGAACTTCCTTAACTGTCTCAGGTGGTAGAGGCGCTGTTTCGCCTTCTTTACTACTGTGTCTATGTGTGTTGACCATGTCAGATCCTCTGAGATGTGGACCCCCAGGTACTTAAAGCTGCTCACCCTGTCCACGGTAGCCCTGTTAATCATCAGTGGTGTGTGTGTCTCCTGCTGTCCTCTCCTATAATCCACGATCAGCTCCTTGGTTTTACCAATGTTCAGGAGCAGGCTGTTGTCCTGGCACCAGCGTTCCAGTACCTCAACCTCCTCCCGGTAGGCCTTCTCGTCGTTGTCCGAGATCAGCCCCACCACCACCGTGTCGTCTGCGAACTTCACTATGGAGTTGGTGCTGAACTTGGCCACACAATCGTGTGTGTAGAGTGAGTACAGCAGGGGGCTCAGAACACAGCCCTGGGGGGACCCGATGCTCAGGGTGATGGTGTTGGAGGTCTGACCCCCCACCCTGACCGCCTGGGGTCTTTCACTCAGAAAGTCCAGTACCCAGGCGCTCAGGGCGGAGCTCAGACCCAGCTCGATCAGCTTGTCCACCAGTCTGGTGGGGACTATGGTGTTGAACGCTGAGCTGTAGTCAATGAACAACAGTCTCACATAGCCCCCCTTCTGACGGTCAAGGTGAGAGAGGGTGCTGTGCAGTACCTGGGAGACCGCGTCGTCAGTGGACCTGTTTGTCCTGTATGCAAATTGCATAGGGTCCATATCACTGGGGAGGGAGGCACAAATGTGGTCCTTGACCAGCCTCTCGAAACATTTCATGACCACAGAGGTGAGTGCCACCGGTCTGTAGTCATTTGGACATGTTGGGGAGGGTTTCTTCGGTACAGGGATGATGGTAGACATCTTGAAGCAGGCAGGGACCACTGACTCCGCCAGGGATTGATTAAATATGGCGGTGAACACCTGGGCCAGCTGGTTGGCACAGGACTTAAGTATGCGTCCTGTTATACCATCTGGGCCAGCAGCCTTCCTGGTGTTCACCTGCATAAATGCTCTTCTCACACTGTGTTCCGACAACGAGAGAGCGTCCCCGCCCCCCCCGCGGGGAACCCTTATACTCCTCCATGTTTCCTAACTCTCTACCCAGGTTGTAACCGGTGGTGCGAGAGTTCAGCGCTGCTCTAATAGTACTGTCCACCCACGGTTTCTGGTTTGGGAAAACCTGCACCTTTTTCGTGAGGACGATACTATCAGCTATTGTTGTTATATAGCTCACCACTGTGTCTGCAAGCTCGCTGACGTCACTGGCGCTGCCTTGGAACATGTCCCAATCCGTGTCTGCTAACACGTCCTGGAGCGTGGCCTCTGATTCGTCAGTCCACTTCTTTGTCTCACGTGACACGACGGCGTCACGTGATCTTTGTTGATATGCGGGGAATAACAAGATGGAGTCGTGATCACTCGCGCTTGAAGACCCTGTTAATGGCGGAGTGGCTACTGCCTTGTAGCCGGCTCTGAACGGGGAATAACAGTTGTCTAGCGTGTTCCTCCCTCTCGTGGAGCAGGCGATGTGCTGAAAGAAGGACGGCATCACTTTCTTCAGGTTCGCCTGGTTGAAATCGCCAGCCACTATCATCGCCGCATCCGGATGTTTTATCTGTTGTCTGTTCAGGTGATCATGTAGTTCTCCCAGCGCTTTGCCAGTATTCGCCCGTGGGGGAATATATACGGCGGTCATGATGACCGCGGTAAACTCCCGGGGTAGATGGAACGGACGGCACAGGATAGAAATGTGTTCCATGTCCGGGGAACACGAGCTCGAGAGAACATGCACCCCTTCGGGATTAACCCAGGAATTGTTCGTGAGGATGCAGACCCCGCCGCCGATACTCTTTCCTGAGGCTGCCGTTCGATCTGCATGTAATACTGTGAAGGCGTCCGAGGGAGAGACGCTTTTGTCCGGAGTCGCCGACGTGAGCCATGTTTCCGTGAAACACATGATGTTGATGTCTCTCATCTCCCGTTGGAAGCGGACCCTCGTTCTCAGGTCATCCATCCTACCCTCCAACGAACGGGCATTCGCCAGAAAGATGGATGGAATTGCTGGGCGGTAAGCGGCTCTTTTTAATCTCAGCCTAATACCTCCACGTCTCCCTCTGTGCCTCTTCCTGCCGTTTCCTTTGTTCTTTTCCTTGCCGCCATTCTCCCGTCTGATTTCTGCTGGCCATTCTAGGCATAAAGTGTCTCCAAACTCCTCTTTGAGCCCGGGGGTTTAGGTCCATAAGTGTCTGGCGGTCGTATGACTTACCCGCCAGTGTTGCTTTAATAAAAAAAGTAGAAAAAACAAACATAATAGCTAAAAGTGTGTACATCGTTGCGGAGCTAAAACCAGAGGCGTCTGACCGGGGTCGCGTCCTAGCTGATGACAGGAGGATCACGAGTATGAGTGGCAAGAAAGAACTGTTTTTCTAAGATTATCACAGAGTATATACACTGCACTCCACCCCTCCACAGTCATTTACATCAAAATGTGAAGAACAGCATTATTCTTCAGTAACAAAATGTGACTACTCTACTTCCTGTATTGGCCCTATACTGTGTCCTGGGTGTTCATTTGATAATAATCCTGATAATAATTTACAGAAAGAAGAGATAGGTTGAAAACCGTATTGATGATTTATATATGAATATATAAAATAGAGATAAATAATGTATATATATATATATATATATATATATATATATATAAGGGGGAGATGGCCGTTTGAGCGGTGGAAGATTATGGGAGTCAGGGAGTGTGTTGCAGAGGGCGCTGGTTAACATCAACAGTGGATAGCAGCCACATCATCACAAGGTCAGTGTCTACAGCAGCGCAGGGTGGCCCGTTGCTATAGTAATCTGGGTCAAATAGCTATGGTCAAAGATGACAGCGTGTCGCATGACAACAGGGAGAGGGGCGGGGCCTGTCGTTGCTATGGCGAGATGAGACACAGTAAATAGGCAGAGTGTTTGTTTTGAAGACCGTGTTAGCAGGGCAGAATGTTTACATTCCTAGCCAGAACATCAACAAGCTGATTCGACATAATAACTCTCTTCCAAGAAAGAGTAGCCATTATGAGCGAGACAAGATGGCCACAAGGAGCCACGAGGAGGATGAGATAAGATGAGAGGAAATGTCAACAAATTTGCACCAAGACAAGATGGCCGCAGAGCCACGAGGAGGCTAACGGATTAGAGTCAGAGAGTGACGTCAGCTCAAATACTCTAGACTGAGTTTGCCACCATCTAGGGGGGGACAGTGGGATAATGCAGGCAAATGTTTGAAGATAGGTCTCTACAACCACCTAGAATATTGATATACAGGTTAATTAAATAGAGTTTAATTATACAATGGGTTAAATAAGAATTGCACAGAGAGATGAGGTGCAGTTAATTAAATAGGTTTAATTATGAAATAAGAGGGAGTTTGATCTCCAGTGGGCCCTTCTCACACCTGATAAGTAGGCAGGTGGCATTAGCCAATCAGATGATCTCAGGCACAGCCTACTTATACGTCTGTCACAGGCGTGCACGTTTGTTTGTTTTCAGTTATTTTGAGTCACTTCTCAGGTTTACTTTGTAGCACTTGTCTTTTGTTTAGGTTACAGTTAAACACCGAGTCTATGTATTGCTTTGCTTTTTCCACTTTGCAAGAGACAATGAAACTCTTTAAATGCACTCAACGAGTAGACATCATTTACTATCAAGATAATCAAGATTGGTAAAGGACTCCAAGAAGGGTTGTGAGGTTAATTGATAGAGGTAACAGATCTGAAAGAAAGAGGAAGGTTGTTCCAGTCAGATGGAGACAATGGAGAGCAGCTTCAGGCATTAGATGTTATTTCAAGCATACGCTAAATACATTACATTGACCATAAAAGCATGCCGTGATAACGATTTAGACATGTAACTTTGTCCATGAGGCCCCAATAAGAGTCCTCTATTGTTTTAGTACAGGTTCAAACCTGTCAGGTTTTAAAACTGTAGGACCCAGGCCTAGAACTGTACGCTGAGAAAGGGAACTGCACCCAGAGGGGTAGGTTTGGCCTGCGGGAGTTGTTTTTGGGTTGGAGGTGTAGAACAGGGGGGAAGACTGTCATGTTTTATTTATTTTATTTTATTATTTTTTGTATTTTTATTATTTTTACTGGGGATACCATACACAGAGGTCGAGACGGCTTTTGAACTGTTTAACGACGTTTCAGAGCAACGTTGCTGCACTGTATGATTTGGATGAAAGAAATGTGATAACGAGCAACATTTTTTTTTTTCACGCTTTACCGATACCGATATTCCGATATTGTCCAACTCTTAATTTCCGATACCGATATCAACCGATATCAACCGATACGATATATGCAGGGTTTCCCACCCCAAAAAACGGAATAATTTCAGGTAACTAACCATTTCACTGGATATATATATAACAAATATTGTTATTGTTTTTTTCTTTTTTTAAACCGATACCGATATTTTCCGATATCACATTTTACTGCCGATATCGGCCGATAATATCGGTCGGCCGATAATATCGGACATCCCTAATATATATATATATATATGGTTTGTTTTTTGGCCAACGAGACTCTAGGGGACATTTTTTCTGTTGTCATGACTTGGGAAACTGCCCTGCTCATTGGAGCTGAGTTGAAATGTTACCGGACAGTTTTTTATTTTTATTTCTTTCTCTCTCTCTCTCTTTTTCTTTTGTGAGTTCTCGCTGGGCGTGTCTCTCTTCAGTCTCCTGTGCCGGTCCAAATGCCCACCCAGCTGATGGGACGCAGCTAGGACACTGCTGACAGCTGACCACTGAGAAAGGAGGCTGAGGCCCACGGTTCGAACCGGGGGCATGTGCTGGGCCAGCTGACCACTGAGAGAGGAAGCTGAGGCCCACTGCTCTAGCACGGGGAGACAGCTATTCTACTGAACTGATTTCTGAGAAAGTAAGCTGTCCCAGTCTGCTGCAGAACTAGGCCTATCGGCTGGTGAACGCATACACCCAGCTGATGGGACGTTAAGAACATCAACCGACAGCTGACCCCAGCCTGATAGTATCGGTGGTCCAGAGATAGAGATCTAAGAGACAGCTTCCATCAGGCTTTCGACCAGACTCATTGGGCATCAGCTGATGACAAAGATCTAAGCCAGCCGGTCTGGGCCATTCACCGGGCCGCTCCTTGCATCAGAGCCATGGACTGCAGAGGAGGGTGTTTGGACTGCGGGCGGAGGAAGGAGGAGAGACCGTTCCGGGATTCGTCACAGATGATAAATGAGGCAAGTTTGAACCAAACACATACAGATATTGCGGTATCATCTAAAAGATATTAGGTAATAATGTACTGAACTTGGTTCAGAATGAAGATGTTTTTGAATGTGCTGTACATTGCAATGGTAAACTTGGGTTATGTGTGACTTCCCTGAGATTATATTTCATTCTTTGTGAAGAGTCTGCACATTTTGTTTTTGTTTCTTGCTGTTATCTGTTCTTCGCTACTGAAAGAGTTGTATGGGAATTGTTTGTTTTGAATAAGTTTGTACGGGAAATGCTCTTTTTGGCGAGATACTCTCCTGTTTTTTTTTGTGATTCTATTTTTCAGCTTGGTGGTTAGAGAAAATATGGTGCAGCTGCTCCGGCCTTGACAAAACCAGAGATTGGACACTGTACTCTTAAGTCCTTCGACCACCGTCTGGACATTTGCAAGGAGACACTAATGATGGTTGGCTGTTATGGCAACTTCTCTTCTGCACGTGACACAGGGTCAATCCAGAGGACCTTTTGTTTTTAGATAATAAAAATAGTTTTTGCTGAGTTATTATAATTTGTGTTATTTTTGGTTTAAGGATGATAATATTTTTTGTTGTCTTTATGAAGTGATAATGATTGTGATTAATTATCAGACGGGGGAGTTGTCGTGGAATATATTATCATGTCCTTATAGATCTGTGTTGAGATATCATGTTATACAGCGTGACTTTCAGTGTGACCAGCTTGACTGGTTAATGTGTGTATGTCTCTTTAAGAAGACTCCAACATCTCCCCAGCCATAACTTCTTTGTTGTTGCTTCCAGTGACTGAGAACCATTTTTGTTTACCTTCATCATCATATCTGATATTATGTTATGTCTGACAACTGTGTATTTAACATATGTCTGAACAGAACTCTTGGTCAGTCTATGGCCAGACGCTAATGTGTTAACATATTGTCTCTGACTATAAACTGTCCTTTCATTTGTGGCCACGGTGAAATAAACTTTCTTATTATTATTAATAATGACTCAGAATGATTTGTAAACGGCTCATCGTTTAGTCCTTTAATATTTCCCATTACACTACACTTGATTGATTGATTGATTGATTGATTGAACACTTTATTAACAGATTGCAGAATGGGTATACAGTACAGCTCAATACATACAATTGTTACCACCACAAGAAGCACACGGGGGCAACTGGTGTGGCTCAGGATTCACTGGTCTGGCCTGTTTAACTAGTGTCGTGGAATATATTATCATGTCATTATAGATCTGTGTTGAAATGCATATTCTATCATACATATTCGATAGCCTTGACTAGTTTAATATAGGTCAACTAGCAGAGCTCAAAGACACTAGGGCGACAGTCTGGCTGACGTTCAGTGATAACAACCTCAAGCCTCAAGGGTATAGGACAGATAGACATTTTCAAGTAAATCACATCTTGTTCTTTTCTTCTTTAATCTTGACTCCAGTTTTGTCTCAGGGACGATAAACCTTTAGACTTATCTTCTGTTTTTATTCTCTCTTCTATGTTAAATCTATGTGTCATCTTAATGTACGTCATATCATATCTGATATAATATGTTACGTCTGACAACTGTGTATTTAACATATGTCTGAACAGAACTCTTGGTCACTTTTTTTTTTTTTTTTTTATTGGTCTTTTTCCCCCTCCATTTTCCTCCGATTTTTCTCCCATCCCAATGTTAGTCGTATGCCAATTCCCAGTCCCTTCCTGGTCGCTGCGCACTTACCCCCCACAGTCAGATCATCTGGGAGAGTGGAGGCTACCACGTGCTTCCTCCGACACACGTCCAGCCAATCACCGCTTCTTTTCACCTGGCAGCGCGGATTCTCATCGAGAGGGCGTAGCGTGTGGGAGGACCACACTATCCCCCTCGAGTCCTATCCGCGCTTAGCAGGCGCCCCGACCGAACTGTAGGAGTCGCTGTTTACAACGACCCGGACCCACCCCGCCAGCTTCTCCCACCCTCTAATACAGCCAATTGTATTAGTGCAGACGGCCAGCCAAGCTGGTGACAACCCCGGAGCTGTGAGCTGGATTCGAACAGGCGAATCCAGCTCACAGCTCCGGGGCTGGTGACGAACGCAATCTCCGCTCGGCCACCTAACCGCCGCCTCTTGGTCACTTTATGACCAGAGGCCACTGTGTGAACATGGGTCTCTGACTATAAATTGAACTTTCATTGTGGCCGCGGTGAAATAACGTTTTCTTCTTATAGTAAATCAACTTTCCTATTATTAATAATGACTCAGAATGATTTGTAAACGGCTCATCGTTTAGTCCATAGATATTTCCCATTACAGATGGCGACGAGAGAAATTATGGGATTTTTTTTTTAACTCGTTTATTAGATTTTAAAGCGATGGGAGTCGAGGTGGCCGCGGAGCGGGCTCTGCAGACAGGGTGAATCTTGAGTTTCTAGGGAAGCGCTTTCCTGTCTCATACTCCTCCACGCATTGTGAGGGGGAGAGAACCACCTGCGTTGTCCGTTTTGCTGTTACCTCCGGCTTGAACCTTGGGAACGCGTGGGGAATATTCGGTGAGCTGTTGACATTCTGATTTCTGTTTAAAACATTTTTGTTTTTAAATTTATAATTAGAGGTCTAACACTAGAACATAGTAGGGTTAGAGTTGTTGAGTCTCTGGGTCCAGGTGGGGACAAACACTAAAACTTGGTATTGTTTTTCTTTTTTGTGTGTTACCCTTTCGGTTTTTCCTCTGAACACTTGGGGTTTAAAGGTACGTTCCGAAAGTAAAGGCGAGAATTACATTTGTATCCGAAATAACAGGCGTGGGCAAAGTGTACTATGAGTATGTTGGAAATAGTCATGCAAGAGTCCCGGTTATCTTTTAGCACTGATTCTGTTTTTATATGGTTGTTTTTCTTTCATAGATAGGCGGGAAGGTGACCGTGCGTGGGGGAATGCCATAGACAGAGGACAGTTGTTTTTCTTGTGTGACTGAGTTTCTAAACACCTTATCTGGTCAAACTGCAGTTGTTTCTAGATGAAACTAAGATAGGGGCGTGTGTGCGTGTACGCTGCTATAGAGCTTTTTCCCAAGTGATTAGAGGAAAACAATTTTTTTTGTTTTTGTTTACCACATATTTTATTTTGTTTTGTTTTGTTTTTGTCTGTTAAGAGAAAATAAGCATGTTAAAATGGAGGTATCAGCAACCTGACACTTTGTTTTATTTTTCTTCCCTCACTGCGGTGCTTTCCCGTCTGTAGGTTCCCGGATGCGTTACCGGCCGGTCCCGCCACGACAACGGCCTCGTTGCGGGGAGATTGGACGGTCGGGCAGTCACAGTTAGCCCTGGTGAGGACTTTTCTCACAGCTTCCGTGGGGCAGAGCATCCTGAGATGGAAGTAAACAGAGTTGCGAGGCGGGACGGAGGCCGGCAGCGCATTGGCTGGGCGGCACTGCGGGAAGGTATCGACCTGAGGACATGATGATTGGCAGGCAGAGTATATGACACACACACACACACTGCCTTCCTTCATCATCACATTGTACCAGCCATGGTACTACTGAGTAATGGTGTTGGTCAGATGTATGTACAGAGTATAGTATTAACATGTACAGTGGTACAGGTATAAAGACACTATGGCAGTAAGTCATACTGGCCAGTATAGCATAACTAGTAAGACACACTTCTGAGTAAAAGTCAAAAAGTCCTTGTGTAATAATCAGTGATTATGCTGCTGGTTTTGGGTTGATTGTCAAATTTATCCCACAAGATTGCACCTTTATTATCATGCTTTGTGTATGCGCCAATACAATTCTACATAGGGAGATCTGGAGACACACATGATAACTCATACAGGGGAGAGAACATCTAGTTGTTCAGTTTGTGGTAAAGGGTTCAGTCAGAATGGAAGTCTGAAGAAACACAGGAAAACTCATACATGAGAGGCATCATGTAGTTGTTCAGTTCAGAGAAGGGGGCTTGAAAAGAAGCGAGAACGGGTCCTAAAATACAGTTTGCCGTATATTTAATAGTAACCCCATGTACTTATACTAAGCAGTATATTTAACAGGAACCCCATGTACTTTTACTAAGCAGTATGATTTCCAGTACCAGCATCATTATGGTGATAGTTATCCCCAGGATGAATATGAGGTAGTATCACCAGAATTAATATGAGGTAGCTATCACCAGAATTAGCGGCTGTACTATAGCATGTTTAAAAGAAGTTGGAAGAATTCCTGAACTAAAACAAGCATGCACCAAAACAAGAATAAAAGAGCCAACTGACTTAAAATAAAAAAACTCTTTTAAAAAGGCGAGAGGGAACACTGACAAAGAGAGGCAGTTTGTGCGCCGCAACTCACGAACAACATCAGATAGTGAGGACAAGGATATGGGTTTAAACTCCTCAAGAACAGCTGGGCAGGGGGAGCTCCAGTAGCTCACCGCGTACCTCGAACGCTATTTCGGCGTCGGGGACAACCGTGCGCGTCACGGATCTGGGGTAGCGAGTTCGACTCCCGGACAAGCCGTACTTTCTCAGAGTGTCTTTCCCCCGATCTATACCCCCATTCAACCTGTTTCTGTCGGTCATGCTTGACCAGAAAAAAGCGATAAACGCTAAAAGAACCAGCTGACTGGTCAAAGTTAAAAAAAAAAAAAAACAGCTGGGCACACAGGTGGAACCGAGGGGTCGGGGGCAGCAAGAGGGGGTGCAGACCGAGGAGACAGGATTTTGTCAACAAAGAAATTTGAAGAAATCATTACCCATAGAATACTGTGTGCACCAGGTGTGTTAGTTGAAGAGGTGAGCTGATTAGTCATCAGCTGGTGTTTGGGCAGTGTCTATCACAATATTAAAGGCAGAATACTGGATTACCCTGAATAATATCACAATATTAACCACAGCATAATGAGGATCTGACTGTCCATTCTTCTGATAGCAGGTGTTTAATCAAAGATCCCCATTTTCTAGTGTTGCACAAGGACAGTATGGGTATGGGGGGGTTCGTTTTCCATTGATGGGGATTTGATTGGTTGTTTACCTGCGGTCACAGGGGTAAGAACGTTAATGTTAGTTCGGCCAGATAAACAATTAGAATATACTAATTAAAATGGTTGGACCTGTGAGATTTGTGCTTTGTACTTTGTAGGTCTGCATTTTAAATGTAAGGAGTAAAAAGTATGACATTTGAATTAGAAATGTGATGGAGTACAAGTACAAAGTACAATCCCCCAATGTTACATGACCAGTTTCTCATTCTTGTGTCCATAGCTGTGCAGTACATTCTGTCATGTCATATTAACACACAACGTTAAGCATAAAAATAGCTGGGGAAAAATAAAAAATAAAAACAATAGGTCAAATCGTACTGGTCCCTGGAGAGAACATGCTAGCATGTGATTGTACTTGATGGTCAAATATATACACTCACACACACATAGACGCACACACACTTGGGCATCAGGGCTAGACCATGACCACCGCTTATAGCCCTGGCCACACAGGAAGTGGCTGCCAAAAAGGAAGTGAGCGTGTCCCGGTTGTGTGCAGCCGGTTGTGTGCAAAGCAACATTTTGACATTGTCGTAAGTCCAATTACAATGGGGTCCTGACCTCTCACCCTAAGATACCTGAATGTTGTTGGCTCATTGGAACCATACGAGTCTCTGCTTTGTAACCATCTCCAATTTATATTAGTAGCTCCATGCGGTTTAGGGTATCTATCTCCAAAGGGGTGATTTTAAAGTGATCATAAAGTGATCAAGCAGATCATAAAGTGTATAGGGTTAGGTATACCTTTAAGACTGCAATTTAAATACATTTCAATGAATACCCTGCTTTGAATCAACATAAACAAAAAAGCAGCCATAAAGGCACAATATGGGTAATTATTTTTATTAAATGCAGCATCTCAGCATCTCTTAAGGGTGAATTCTATTTTTCATTTGTTTGGGTGAGGGAGCCTATTTTATTGTACTGAAAAGTAAGAGTACATTGGTTTTTAGAGGGATCGGAATAAGAACGGGCCCAAGGCTATTGAGCTTACCAACCTACTGCAATGTTTCATTTTAGCCTCCACGTGAATGCATGTGCACAGTCACACAGGCACACACACACACACCACAGAAATAAGATGTATGGATTACTGTTGTAAATTAGACATTAACACATCAAGAGAAAACAGGGTTTATTCAATGTATGTGATGTATAGATTCGGGGGAGATGACCACAGCTAAAAGGGGTGCCGGGGCAGTGTGTTAAAGGTTAAACGCGTTTGTCATGATAGCGTGTCGCATGACAACCAGTAGGGGGCCTATTTTTTGGGTATAATTAATTGAGAAACCAAATAATGATTTATGATTCTGAGATGATTAGAATCAAAAAGGGGGGGGGGAATCAGAGAGGGGTGCACAGAGGGGTGCACAGTCCTTTTTAAAGCATTTGATTTTGGACGTTGTGACAGAATCTGTCCATCATCAGCTGACCTAGTAAAATAAGAATGAACCTGATTGCATCTGACAATTTGTTTGTATAAGAAAACAGGTTGAGACGAAAAGACAGTGTTCCTGGGAAATGTAACTGTATTGAAAACCAGCATTAAGATGGTGGTGGTTTGAACGGTGAAGGAAGCAGTCTAGTGGCGGGCAGCTCACTGCCAACGAGAGAATGTTTACATTCTTAGCTAGAACATCATTCGATATAAACAAACGCTCTTCTGAGAAAGAGTAGCCATTGGATTATGAGCGAGACAAGATGGCAAGCAAGGAGAGAGCAGGAGGATGAGACACAGAGAAAATTAGAAAAGGGGTTTAAATTCATAATTCTTCATTTAAGTTCAAGTTTTATTAAGGTACATACATGTACATTACAGTGAAATGCTTGGTTCTGTGTGAGCCTTCTGAGGGTGTGCTTCATGCCGTAAAAGGAAGTCCAAACACTGCGGTGCTACTGGGGGCTTGGTGCCTCTGGACAGACACACTGGGCAGTTTGAAATGTCTTTAGTTGACCCTTTGGATACAGAGGATCATACAGCTGCACAATAATCTAGGTGACATCCTAGCCTTAATTGATAAAGTATCAGTAATCGAATTACCTATATCTGACCATCACTGTGTATTGGTATGTTTCAAGTGGTAGACCAGAGTAGCAGAATGTTTTGAATTCCACAGCGCAGAGAGCCATAGGGTTCCGAGGTCATCGGCGAGGTAGTAGCATAAACAAGCTGATAAGAGCAGACAAGATGGCCGCTCTCTGCCCACCCGGAGATAGGAGCAGGGACCAGAGTGACACGTCAGCTAGAGTACTCTAATCTGAGTTTGGCCGCCATCTAGGGGAGACAGTGGGATAATGCAGGCATGACTTCTTTGCAGGGTGTTACGTATTACTTTCACATGGTTGAAGGGATACTTACTGTCTGTGGTGCATATTCACATTGTGGTTGTAGTGTGTTGTCACTAATTGGTGGTTTGATTGACACTGTTTCTTCCTGTTTTTGTTTTGCTGTGTGTTCTATTTTGGCCTATGTGCCTTAGTTTTGTTATTGACCTTTGGAGTCTGGAACACCCAGCTCTCACCCTTTTGTCCATTTAAATAGCTGTTCCAATAGATATTGTTATTTTTGATAAACTCCTGTCATATCCTGTGTCCACCATTTTGCATTCAAGGCCTACACGAGCCATACTTTAGGCTTGAATGTAACATGGGGGCTCTAGCGGGTCTTCAAACAGGTGAGTATGCTCTTAATTTATAATTTGATTTGACCACTTTTATGCTATTTAAATATTTAGTTTAGTGGACACCACAAGTAGGTATTTTTCATTGTTTTCCGGCTGTGTTCAGCTTCCTGTGTACCACGTAACCCTGGGGCAGTCATTGAAGGGATTAGTACTATATACTTGTCTTGTACTATGCAATATACTGGACGGGTATATGGTCGATATGATCTTTGGCTGGTAGCAGGTGTGGTTGAAGAACGCTAGGTCTACAGGGCATTAGCTTTCAGTATAGGTAGGTTAGGGGGCCGGAGAAATAATTAGTGTTAGGACCTGATGTAAGTATTTTTGTTAGATCAGACATGTGGTGGGCCTAGCAGTCTTCTTTGGCTGCAGTGTAGGTTTTAGAAGCTATTTGTGAGTCATATCAGATTGTAAGGAGCACCTGTTTGAATTGTTTGGCCGTGTGTCTTAAATACAGTGTGATTTGTGCTGGGAAATGTCCATTGCCCATAGGGGAATAGTGCATCTCATTATAGAGGGATGTTGCTTGAGTGTAACACAGGAGGTTTTGCCTCACTTTGTTTGTGTTGCTGAAGAGCGTTTGTTCCATTATTTTTGGGATAATGTCTACATATATATATATATATATATATATATATATATATATATATATATATATATATATATATATATATTAAGGCTGTCAAATATATCACGTTAATATCGCGTTAACTCCTAGACTTCACTCAGGTGTATTATTGATGCTCTCATTGATACTATGTTTGTTTCTGAAGTGTGTGTGTGTGTGTGTGTGTGTGTGTGTGTGTGTGTGTGTGTGTGTGTGTGTGTGTGTGTGTGTGTGTGTGTGTGTGTGTGTGTGAGATATAGAGAGAGAGGGGGGTGAGAGAGATGAGGAAGGGGCAAAAGAGAAAAAGAGCTGGGAGAGTGTGTGTGAGGGAGAGAGGGGGGTGTGTGATTAATCAGCCCTTGTGTGTGTGAATGTAACAAGTTCCTAACGTTTTCTTTCCCCTATTAATTCATGCACACTTTATTCATTGTTTTAAATTATTATTTTCTTTTAAGTTATTTTGTGCATCACTCTGTTTTGAATTTGATGCAAATTTGCAATGCATGAGGGTCATCCTTTTGTGTTAAATGGCTGCACAAAGCAAGCATTTGTTGACTCGCATGTTGATAAGAGTATTAAAACTTGGAACTTGAAAAAGATCTGTTTAAGGTAAAAAAAATTAAAAAAAAAATGCGATTAATTTGCAATTAATCGCGAGTTAACTATGGACAATCATGCGATTAATCGAGTTAATATTTTAATCGTTTGACAGCACTAATATATATATATGTGACTCCACAGGGTTAGTCTTGTGGGTGGTATGCATTATTGAGCTTGATTTTTTGGTCCACTATGTGTTATGATTTGTTTGTTTGAGTTTGGTTATTATAATAATAATAATAATAATAATAATAATAATAATAATAATAATAATAATAATAATAATAATAATAATAATAATAATAATAATAATAATAATAATAATAATAATAATAATAATAATAATAATAATAATAATAATAATAATAATAATAATAATAATAATAATAATAATAATAATAATAATAATAATAATAATAATAATAATAATAATAATAATAATAATAATAATAATAATAATAATAATAATAACTTTATTTGTATAGCACTTTTCATACAGAGGTTGCAGTTCAAAGTGCTTCACAACAGTAAAAAATAGGCATAAGCGGGCATAAAAAGATAGACAGGTAGCAAGGTATGGCAAATCACAGTGTTTCACATTAGGATCTAGCATCCCAATAGGCTCTCCGCTTACAGTTTTCAGTAACACAAATAATAAAAATAGTTTAAAATGATTCAGTTTAAAAATAGTCTAAAAATTATAAAATAGAACAGACATAAAAAATACAGGCATGAGCGAGCATAGCAAGGTATGGTAAATCACAGTGTTTCACATTAGGATCTAGCATCCTAATAGGCTCTCTATTCAGTAATACAAATAATCACAGTGTTTCAGTAAGAAGTAAAAAGTGCAATAACCGACCCATGAATTTGATAGGCAGGGTATGGTAAATCACAGTGTTTCACATTAGGATCTAGCATCCTAATAGGCTCTCTATTCAGTAATACAAATAATAAAGTAGTTTAAAATGATTAAGTTTAAAAATAGTCTAAAAATTATAAAATAGAACGGACATACAACAACAGTAAAAAATGTAAATAGCAAGGTTACAGTAAAAAGTGTGAAAAATAGTTTAAAATGATTCAGTTTAAAAATAGTCATCAGTAAGAATTAAAAAGTGTGATAACCGACACATGAATTTGATAGGCAGTGTAAAATAAGATAAAATTAGCATAGTAAAGTAGGCAGAGTAAGAATAGTGCAGGTAAGTCATTGAAATGCCTGAGCAAAGAGATAGGTTTTAAGCGAGTTGGCTTCCCTGATGTTTTGGGGTAGTTTGTTCCACAGTTTGGGGGCATAGTATAGCATACCGATCCTCTTTTGACTGTTTCTGGGAGCCTCTAGTAGTCCAGCAGCTGATGATCGCAGTGTTCTTGCTGGCATGTAATTTATTAGAGTGTTGGTGATGTAGCTAGGTCCCTGTCCATTTAGAGCTTTGTATGTAAGGAGAAGGACCTTAAAGTCAATTCTAAATGTTACAGGAAGCCAGTGTAAAGCAGCTAAGACTGGACTAATGTGCTCTCTCCTTTTGGTTCTAGTTAGCAGTCGGGCTGCAGAGTTTTGGATTAGCTGAAGCCTCTCTGTGGTTTTCTTAGGGAGACCTGTGAAAAGTGCATTACAGTAGTCTAACCGGCTAGATATGAATGCATGAATTAGCTTCTCAGCATCGTTCTGATTAATAAATGGTCGTACTTTTGCTATATTTCTGAGATGGAAGAACGATGTTTTCGTTACTTTGCTAATATGAGAATTGAAGTTCAGTTCTGAATCTATGATAACCCCGAGACTAGTGACCTCAGATTTTATCCAAGGGGTTAGTCTTCCTAGGTTCTTTATTAACGTTTCTTTTTTAGTTTTGGGGCCGATAATTAGAATTTCAGTTTTGTTCTCATTTAGTTTCAGGAAGTTCTTACTCATCCATTTATTTATTGCCAGTAAGCAGTCTGTAATGGAGCTGATCGCTGTATCATTTGGTTCAGCAGATATGTACAGTTGTGTATCATCCGCATAGCTATGGAAATCTACATTATGTTCTCTGATGATATCACCCAGCAGTAACATGTAAAGGGAGAAGAGTAAAGGACCTAAGCAACTCCCTTGTGCAACTCCATAGTTGTTGTCGTATATATCAGACATGTGCTCTCCTAGTCTAACATAGAATTTCCTCCCTCTGATGTATGTTTTGAACCAGCTTAGTACATGTTCTGAGAAACCGACAAGGTTTTCAAGACGATCGATTAGAATATCTTGATCGATTGTATCAAATGCTGCACTGAGATCTAGCAGGACAAGGATGGAGATCTTATTCTCGTCAGAATTTAGCCTGAGGTCACTGATTATTTTGGTGAGGGCAGTTTCAGTGCTATGATATTTTCTGAATCCCGACTGAAATTCTTCTAAGATGTTGTTTTCTTCAAGAAAGGAATTTATTTGAACTGAAACTATCTTTTCAAGTACTTTGCTAATGAATGGTAGGTTGGATATTGGACGATAATTTGCCATTTCATTACTATCCAAGTTAGGTTTTTTTAGTAATGGCTTTACAACTGCTGTTTTAAAGGCATCTGGGAAAATACCAGTTCTAAGGGAAGTGTTTATGATATCTAGCACAGGGCTTGAAACACTATTAAACACCCGTTTGAAGAAAGCTGTAGGCATAGGGTCAATGTCTGAGGTGGAGGAGTTACATTCTGAGACAGTTTTGCAGAGTACATCTAATGTGATGCATGTGAAACTTCTCATGGTTACATTGCACGGTTTGCTGCAATCAGCTTTATTTCCATCATGAGTAATGCTGGCCCTGATCAAGGTTATTTTGTTGTTAAAGAATAGTGCAAGTTCTTCACACTTAACCGTTGATGACTGAGGAGGTGTAGGGGCAGTGTTGAGTAGTAGGTTAATAGTGGAAAAAAGGATTCTGGAGTTTCCAGCATTTTCTGTAATGATTTTAGAGAAGTAGTCTTTCCTTGCTAAGCGGATGGTTTTATTATAAGCAGTTAAAGCATCTTTGTATATATCACAGCATGTGGTGGTTTTTGTTTTTCTCCATTTTCGCTCTGCTGCACGACATTTCCTTTTTTCTTTGTTGACAGCATTATAGTTCAGCCAGGGCGAGGCTCTGGTTTTTTTCTTTTTCATTTTTAGTGGGGCGACAGAATCTAATACAGATGACAGTGCATCATTGAGATTTTCTACCATTTCATTTAGAGAGCTGTCATGATTGTGTGGTTCATGTAATCTGATAAGATTAATGAACTTTGATTCAGCCTTGTCGTTTAGGAGCCTCTTTTTAACTATGATTTCTTTTTTTGTTTTAGTAAGGGTTATTTGAGTATCAAAAAATATACAGTGATGGTCGGAGACAGGTAATTCAGTTATTGAGACATTTATTATGCTTAGCCCAGTTGTTGTTATAACTAAGTCTAATGTATTTCCAAGCTTGTGAGTTGCATTTGTTATATGTTGTGTTAGGTCAAAGCTATCCAGTAGATTTTCTAGCTCTATAGTTTTGGAGTCTGTTTTCTTATTAAAATGGATGTTCAAGTCTCCATTTAGGATCACCTTATCATATCCGGTAACACATAATGAGATCAGTTCAGAGAGCTCCTGTATAAATATTGGTGAGTGTCTGGGCGGTCGGTAAATCGTGACAATAATGATTGATTCTGTTTTCAGCTCAATGGCAAGATATTCCATCGACATGAACTCGCCTAGTTCCGTGATTCTAAACAAGAGTTTTGAGGAGAAAATTGCTGCAACTCCGCCACCCCTTCTATTTTTTCTGGGTATTTGATAAAAATTATAGTCTGGTGGAGAAGCCTCAATCATTATTGATGTAGCTGTGTCATTATTTAGCCATGTCTCTACTAAGCAAATGCAATCTAAGTTATTTTCTTTAATCAGATAATTTACTAAAAATGTTTTATTATTCAATGATCTGACATTTAGGAGGGCTAATTTTATTAGCTGGACTTCTTTAGAGGAGGTCTGCTTTGGCTTGACCTTGATGGCTTTGAGGTTAATAGCAGGTGAACGCATTGATGGTGTATATCTGTTATAGCTTTTACCATGCCATTGGCTGGTTAAGATTACCGGTATGTTTTGAAAGATGGCATGGTGTTTGTACTATTCATTTAATACACTTTTTGGTGCTAGCAGATTGTCCATCTCCTCTAGTGCATGATGAGCTGGTTTGATTAGCGCTCTCGGGGACATTTGATCAAGCGGGTTGCTGGTGGCCATGATGGCCTTGTCTGGAGACAGGACGCCTTGTGCTCGTGCTTGTATCATGAGTTTGATGCCCTTGGAAGTCACTAAGGCATGACGTAGGTTTGCTGCTAGAAGCTTCGAACCAAGGCGGTTTGGGAAGAATCCATTCCTCTGAAAGCGTTCAGGATTATTCCAGAACACATTAAAATTGTCAATGAAATTCAGTCCGTGTGTAAGGCAGGCAGATTCTAACCATGAATTAAAATTTAGGAGTCGACTAAAGGCTTCTTGTCCTCTGCGATAGCATGCAATTGGTCCACTGATGGATACATCCTGATATGTGTCTAGTGTGTTCATTAAGCAAGTGAAATCCTCTTTCAATGTCTCTGTGCCCGTTTTCCTTCGCAGGATGTCAAACGATCCAGAGTGAATGACAATTTTTGTTATGTCTGGCCCGATGAGTGTTGGAAGTATTTTGGTCAGCTCCTTCACAGATGTGTTTTCTAGACATCGATTTTCTGTGTTTGCCATTTCCACGTACCTTGTTGTGGAATCTCCAATCAATATGCAGTCTGTTTTCTGTGTGAAGTTAGTATTTTTCTTTCCAACAGTTCTGGGGCTGTTTGTTTTTGGATTAGGCCGAGTCTGCCGGTTCTCACCACAGTCTTGTGGCCTTGGTGAAATAGCCTCGCTAGCTGTACCACTAGCCTGCTCAGTAGCCGTCATGTTAATGTTAGTCTCGTACCTTCGGCGTCGGCTACTGCGACGCTCTCGTGGCTCTGTTTTCCTCGTCGTCTCATCGTTAGCGTGTGCTCTGATGTGCCGGCTGTTAGCTTCGCCAGCATTAGCGTGAGCTCCGGCATGCCAGCTGTTTGCTTCGCTAGTGTTAGCGTGAGCTCCGGTATTCTTGCTATTAGCGTTGTTAGCGTGAGCTCCGTTACGCTCGCTGTTTGCTTCGTTAGCGTTGTTAGCCACGCTTCTATGTCTCTTTGCTTTGGGTGTTGATATGCGTGTTTCCGAGAGTAGGTTGAAACTATTTCCTGGCGGTACCGGGGGTGAGGTCCTGGTTCGTTTATTTCTCCTTTTATCCTTGATGGTGCTTGATCTGCTTTGGTTTAGCTCCTTGGTTGTGCCAAGGACCGTCTTTTGGGTGGTGCTGTTCTGTAGCTACTAGCTTAGGCCAGGTCTCAATCATGGTATTGTTGGCTATATTTGTAGTAGCTTCAAAAATAGAGTCAAGGAGTTGCTCATCCTGCTGTATTTGGTACAGGGTAGAAACCCGAGCCTCCAGCTCTACAATCCTCATACTCATCTTCAAGCAGTTAGTACATTCTGTGGGAGAGCCGAGTCCCGGCATCTTCCCTTATTTCCTGTCTTTTCAGGTTAGGCTAAGCTGAAGCTAAGCTAGGTACTTAGCTGGTGGTGGTGGTGGTGATGATGATGATGGTGGTGATGATGGTGGTGGTGGTGGTGATGGTGGTGGTGGTGATGGTGGTGGTGGTGGTGGTGATGGTGGGTCACTCACTTCACAACCGGGGTCTTTATGAAATATCATACAAGAGAGCTGTCCGTCGCTCTCTCCTAAACGGGGCAGCTTCCGTCGCCCCGGAGATGTCCGTTTCTCTCCCCTACACGGGGCTGTAACTGAGGGGTTACAAAACCCTGACTGTATTAAAGATTGTGATAGATTAAACCACTGCTAGGTATGTACTTTAATTACTGGCCAGACAGTACATCGAATATAGATGGTGAACACTCATAATAACACGGCATTGACAAAGAAATAGTATTTGAGGGTATTTTATTATTATGCAACATTAGGTTACAGAATGAGAATTAGGGTCGCGCTTGTATGGCGAAGAATATGCATAAAGTCAGTCAGTAGCATGAGTCACTGGGAATAGCAGGATTCCTACGATGGGTCTAGGTTGACGCAACCTGGCGTATAATAGCAATTATAGAAGGCAACGCTGGTACCGCCTGGAGACACTGGGTTCCTCTCAGAGTTGTAAGGTCTAGAGGATAGAGGAATGTTCGGATACTCAGTCTGATTCAATGAAGAATAAAGGGACTCCACGTACAGAAGCCAGTCCTTGTAAATCCAACAATCAGCAGCAAAAGCAATAACTGTAATCCAAATGCTCGATAGCAAACGATGATAGCTAGCCAGCCTCTGTCCATGAGGCCAGCCCGAGTGTAATCCTCACGAGGTTAAATCCCAAACGATAGTGGAAATCAACGAGGCTCTTCTCCGGGTAACACGTTCCAAATCAATATAATCCAACCAGTAATGGTTCTGCAATCGCCGCCGCTGGTTCTCCTGTGCACATGTCCAACAGGTTCTCCGACTAGACCTCCTCGGGTGCTGGCGACGTATTTAGGCCACGCACCCTGGCTAAGGTTCACTAGCTAACACGAACGAACCGTTAGGTAATGCTACACACGAACGAACTGGGTTGCACGATATACAATAAATGAACGACTATTTACTTCACATTAAACTAGGTCGAACTTGACGTTACTGCATTAAACTCTGACACTTTACTACTCTATTCACACATGTTCTCAACGCACGGTTGCTCACTTCACTACCCGCTGACTCGGGATGAACTTGATGAACGAACTGCTGCTGTGCGCACCTTACGCCGTATATATACTTAAGTGGTTATCTAGTCCCAAACCTCAGTTCTTGTCTGGAATCAATACGCTGCCAAGGGCATGTCCTGACTAGCCCAGACTCGCCCTTGACACCTGTCTGAGTGCGAGACTGCCTGGCGCCGTCGTCAGGGGGCATTATTCATAAGGAAAGCGAATATTACTATGGTTCGAACGCCGGTTTAAAGGGATATACCGTGTATATATAAATAATATACAATGTATATAAAACAATAAATGTAGATTCTCAGCTTTAATCTGGCCCTTCACAACAGCCGCCTCCTAATTAGTCCGCACCTAATTAGTTAAGGGAGACAGATTAATAGTCCAGTCAACTGATCAATATTTGTTGTGGGGAGTAGGTCAATCTACAAAGTCAGTGGGTCATGGTCGTCATCAGGGGGGTCAGGGAGCTCTGGCAACTCTATCAGCCTCGCCACGGGTCGGGTGTAAGTCCGCCCTTGGACAATAACTTCTGCCGATCTGACCTTCCCGTCGGCACCAGTGATCACTTTGCTTACGCGGCCGGCCGGCCACGCAGCTCGGGGTAGTGACTGGTCCATGATCATAACGACTGTGTCCACCTTCAGATTGTCCCTGTCCTTTACCCACTTCTGACGGGCTGGACGGGATGGTAGGTCGCTTAGGAGGAAGCGGGCCCGAGACTGGTTGATCTGTGCTTGGCTGTGTCTCCACATCCTCCGTCTGTTCCTCTTGTTCGGTCTGTACCCCGTCTGAGGAGGGGCCGGTTCCGGCCGCCCCATCAAGAGGTAGTTTGGGGTGCTGGTTTCGGGGTCAGCTACGTCGCTTGGAGCGCAGCTGAGGGGGGTGGAGTTCGGAACTCCCTCTTCTTGAGCCCACGGTTCTCTCCCAGGCTTCTCGTCTAATGTCAATAGCCTCTCAACGGGCTGTACGAGAGAGTGGCCTGTGTCGCTCACCTTTGTGTGCAGGCAGCGTGTAGACGTGGGTTGGCTGGAAGGCCCGGAGAGAGGGCCTTGGAGCTTCCAGCCCAGGCGGGTCTTGACCGCGACTGGGCATCCTTTGGGTCCGATGTGGGCCGCCTCAATTGGGACAATGAGGTCCGCGTGGTCGGAGCCTATGAGCAGGGTCGGTGTGGCGCCGTCGATGAGCGGTATAGGTAGTCTGCGTAGGTGCGCGTACTTCGCCATCAGCTGTGGGATGGGGTAGTTGTAGCTTGACAGACCTATGTCATGGCCTGTAAATGCCTTAGTGATGCTGTACCGCTTCTCGGGCTGCCCGACCGCTGCTATTGTGAATGAGACGTTTTTGCCCTTTATGGTTTTTAGGTCTCTCTGAATAGTACGGATTGTCATTGTTTCTTTGGTACCCCGCAGTCCCAACTGGGCTGCGGCGGAAGCGAGGAGGAGAGTCTTTTCCGACCCATCATCTAGGACGGCGTAAGTGTCCATGACCTTGTCCTCGTAGCTTAGGAGCACTCTGACCACTTTGATGAGCACTCGGGGGCTCCCGCTATGCTTTGGGTCTATGTGGAGCACTCCTGTTGGTCGGTTGCCTTGTTTGGCTAATCTTCGCTGGTGGGCCCCGCACAGTGATGCGCGGTGAGCGCCGCCCGCCTGGTCCGCCTCACGCCACTGATCAATTTCGGCGGGGTTCAGTGTCTTGTATTCGTCGCACTGTGCCAGCCAGTGTCCGCCGTCACAGTAAGTACAGGCGATCTCCCATTCCTCTCTGGCGGGGGAGTTGTAACTCGGCGGTGTTGGCGCCGACTCGTGGTAGTACGGGTGGTGCTGTGGGTCCCTGTGTCTGCTGCAACAGTCAGGACACCAGGGGGTGGTTTCAGGACTGGTCTGTGGTGACACCGCCTCGGCCTGGTACATCACCGTGACGGGCCTACTTTGTGGTCCTGGCGGACGCTTGTTGGTCTCATGCAGGACGTCTAGATGGGCGCCGTCACACTTGCCGCATCTTTTCTTCAGGCGGCAATCGGCTGCCATGTGGCCGCGCGCGCAGCGGAAGCAGCGGCGTTTGTCCTTAAGCCACTGACCTATTTCGGCTGTGGTTAAGTCTTTGAAGGCGTCGCACTGTGACAGCTGGTGTTCACTGTCACAGTACTGACAGACAGCCTTCCACTTCTCCTTGTGGGGGTTGTGGCTCGTGTGCCGTGACACCACCTCGGCCTGGTGCATCACGGTCACGGACCGGCGGTTGTCATTGAACCTTCTCGGTCCATCTCTAGGGTCAGAGCCACTCCACACGAATGTGTCCAATCGTAGACTGCTGACCTCCCTGGCGAGGAAATCAGCCAGGTCTAGGAGGGATGGTTCTGGGCCGTTGGGGTCACTGTGGTCTTTCTGCCACCGAAAACGCTCTTGACGGGCTGGAGGGAGCTTCTCCAGTATCCGCTCCACGTTAGAATTTGCATACAGTTCATATCTCCCCTTCTCCTTTTGTGACCCCAGCATCCCCACAAGGGATTGTACCTTGATAGAGAGGTCATCGAGTGCTCTATTGTCTTTGGCTGGGGGGAGGTGGTCGATATCTCGTATTTCTTGGATCACGTAATCCCATATGCGTCCATAGCGCGCGTCGAGGGCCACCAGAGCATCTGAGTAGGGGGTTCCTGAGTTCGAATATGCCAGCGCTATGTTATGCGCTCTGGGCACTTTAAGATGCTTGAGGAGGATGGCATATTTATAAGACTCGTCGTGTACATCGGACATTATAGTCTCTAAACACATGCGTAATTCTGTGTACTGTGCTCTGTCCTCACGCGTAAAGTCTGGGAACGTCGGTGTTCCAAGGTAAGATGCCATGGATGGCTGGGACACCGATGAGCGTAGGGGGAGAGGCCTCCTTGGCGAGTCTCCCCATACGTGGGGTAGTGGGTTAGTGCTGGGTGGGTACCAGAGGCCGGGCCCCCAGGTGCTGCTCCTCGGTGCTGACTGTGTATTAAACTCAACCCTGGTTTGGGTCGGGGGTTCGTAACGCAGTGGCTCGGGGCTGGGGTCGGGGCTGTACTGGGCCTCCTAGTCCAAGATAGGTTCGTGCCGGTGGGCTTGATGTCCTCCCCCGTCCTCCGCTAGGTCCTGGAGTCTCTTAGTTAGTTTCTCGGCGACGTAGGCGGGATCTTCCCGGTGGCTGGGTCCTGTATAGACTGGTCGGGGAGGGGGCTCGGCGACGTAGGCAGGTTCTTCCTGCTGGCTGGGTCCCGTGTAGACTGGTCGGGGAGGGGAAGGTGCCCTCGACCCGTGTCGTGATGATCTCCGGGAGCTCCGTGTGGAGGAGTGGGGGGTCGCCCTGGCGATCAATTGTTCTATCATCTGCGCCTGCAGCCGGTCGCGCTCCGCTTCGCGCTGTGCATTGGCGTGTTCTCGCTGGATGTTCTCTTCAGTCTGGAGGCGCCTCTCCTCCAGTCTGATGCGTTCTTCCACTGCAGAATGTTTGCGCTCACTCTGTTGTTGCGCTTGGAGACGTTCGCGCTCCACTGCAAACTGTTCGCGCGCACTCTGTTGTTGCGCTTGGAGGCGGTCGCGCTCCACTGCAGACTGTTCGCGCGCACTCTGTTGTTGCGCTTGGAGGCGGTCGCGCTCACCCTGGATACGGTCTCTTTCGGTTGAAGCTGTCAGCATGGCGATGAAGGCTTGCGCTAGTCTCTGGTCAGCCTCGCTGGGGGATGACACTGATGGAGGTGATCGGGCGCTGACAGGGCTTGGTGGAGAACTCTTGAGGTCCATCTCTTGAGCGCTGCTTCTTGATTTCTCCCGCGCCCCGAGGTCTATCTCTTGAGCGCGGTACTCTTCTCTTAGTTGCGCGCCGAGGTCTGTCTCGGGTGCGCGCTCTTGGGTTGGTTGTGCGCCGGGGTCTATCCCGGGGGGGCTTTCTTTATCCTGGGGCGCTCCGGGGTCTGTCCCGGTGGCGCTGTCTTGAGGTATAGTCACGTCATGTCCCACTTGGTCCCCCCCGTGAGCTAAGTCAGTTTCGTTTGAACCCACTGGGGTCTCTACTGGAAGGGCCGACAAGTCGATAGGATTGGGCATGCTTAAACTATCCGTTTTATCCGTATTTAACGTCTGTTTAGATAAGCTAGGGGGTAAAACGAAAGCGAAGTCCTCCAGATATGGAGGTGGCTGACGTTTGCGCTGCGGGCGTTCTAGCTTGGGGGAGCCATTTGGAGAGTGTCCACCGCTGGCCATGTCAATATTAATATGATATTAAATATTACTGATACCCTCCGGCTCGAAGGACCAATTGTAACTGAGGGGTTACAAAACCCTGACTGTATTAAAGATTGTGATAGATTAAACCACTGCTAGGTATGTACTTTAATTACTGGCCAGACAGTACATCGAATATAGATGGTGAACACTCATAATAACACGGCATTGACAAAGAAATAGTATTTGAGGGTATTTTATTATTATGCAACATTAGGTTACAGAATGAGAATTAGGGTCGCGCTTGTATGGCGAAGAATATGCATAAAGTCAGTCAGTAGCATGAGTCACTGGGAATAGCAGGATTCCTACGATGGGTCTAGGTTGACGCCACCTGGCGTATAATAGCAATTATAGAAGGCAACGCTGGTACCGCCTGGAGACACTGGGTTCCTCTCAGAGTTGTAAGGTCTAGAGGATAGAGGAATGTTCGGATACTCAGTCTGATTCAATGAAGAATAAAGGGACTCCACGTACAGAAGCCAGTCCTTGTAAATCCAACGATCAGCAGCAAAAGCAATAACTGTAATCCAAATGCTCGATAGCAAACGATGATAGCTAGCCAGCCTCTGTCCATGAGGCCAGCCCGAGTGTAATCCTCACGAGGTTAAATCCCAAACGATAGTGGAAATCAACGAGGCTCTTCTCCGGGTAACAAGTTCCAAATCAATATAATCCAACCAGTAATGGTTCTGCAATCGCCGCCGCTGGTTCTCCTGTGCACATGTCCAACAGGTTCTCCGACTAGACCTCCTCGGGTGCTTGCGACGTATTTAGGCCACGCACCCTGGCTAAGGTTCACTAGCTAACACGAACGAACCGTTAGGTAATGCTACACACGAACGAACTGGGTTGCACGATATACAATAAATGAACGACTATTTACTTCACATTAAACTAGGTCGAACTTGACGTTACTGCATTAAACTCTGACACTTTACTACTCTATTCGCACATGTTCTCAACGCACGGTTGCTCACTTCACTACCCGCTGACTCGGGATGAACTTGATGAACGAACTGCTGCTGTGCGCACCTTGCGCCGTATATATACTTAAGTGGTTATCTAGTCCCAAACCTCAGTTCTTGTCTGGAATCAATACGCTGCCAAGGGCATGTCCTGACTAGCCCAGACTCGCCCTTGACACCTGTCTGAGTGCGAGACTGCCTGGCGCCGTCGTCAGGGGGCATTATTCATAAGGAAAGCGAATATTACTATGGTTCGAACGCCGGTTTAAAGGGATATACCGTGTATATATAAATAATATACAATGTATATAAAACAATAAATGTAGATTCTCAGCTTTTTATCTGGCCCTTCACAACAGGGCAGTTCCGTTGCCCTGGAGCTGTGCTATTACTCACACGACCAAACCACTATCGTCTTCCGTCTCGTTAAAACTCAAAATAACAAGGAAAACCTTCCTCGTCTTTCATAAATATCCTTGCCTTCCGACATAGTCCTTTGTGTGTAGCTGATAAGACGGCTCGCTATTCCTCCCACGGAGAATCTTGCTACTCGTCCTTTCGACTGTGGTAAAAAATCTGAATAGATAAGAAAATTCACAGTTCTGGAGAAGTACCATAGGAACTGGGAGTTAACATACAGAGTAATTAAAGTTGAAAGGGCTGTAATAAATCATTATAATAGCGATAGGCAAAAGCAGCAGAGCGGAGCGACAGTAAAAGCAGCTTGCTTTGCTGAATGATCCCACCTGTGTTATTGGTAAAACATTCCATACAGTACAAGTACACAATACAATACACACATGTACAGATACGGTTACTGTAGCCTGCTCACTCTCTGTGCCACCCACACCCCCATTCACCAACTTATTTTAAATAAAGAGGTCAAGTAATATAGTACAATGACCTATATATAAAAAGATAAATAAAAAATACAGAACTTTGAAGGCGTTTTCCAAAAAGGGAAACAAATTGTTTTAAGAGTTTTTCCTCATACTCTGGGCCAGAAATCTCCACTTCAGTAGTACTCACATACACCAAACCTTCCAGTTCTATTCATATCTATGTTCTGAAGGTATTTGCAGAGGGGTTTGTTGATATCGCATTCATACCCTGATTTATATCACATTTTATTCCTAAAAACATGGCGTAATATGGAATTTTACCATAAAAATGGACTGAATGGAGTATTTTCTGATTTATGGAGTGATAAAAAGAGATATCCAAAATCCCCTCTGTAATAACCTTTGGCTCTAATATGTCAACAAAATGAAACTATAATTTTGAAAATGGCTTTATCCAATGTTCAGATTTCTGTCCTGGAATTATATGCGAATTAGTGCATATTTAAGTAGATCAGGCCTCGTTTGCATATTTAAACATACAACTGTAATACAAAAAAGTATTGTCTTAATATAAGTAATCAACTGGGGAAGTTTCATTGTGTTATATATTAGTTAATTTTTTACCCTGTTCACCTGCAGTGTCTCCCCTTAAGTTCAATTCAGTCGTTTTGACCTGTTCAGTACTTGCATGTTTAGTAGCTGCTAGCAACGGCGATCATCTAATTTCATGTGACCTGCAGAAATCATTATGACCTGTTTGCCGACGAGACAATTAGAGACGTTGTTTTTTGTTGTCATGACTTAGGGAATCTGCCCTGCTCGTTGGAGCTGATCGAGGTACTATAGAATGTCCTAACTTCAAGCCTGGAGTGGACCCTTTCTACCGTTTTAGTGTGTGACTGTCTATAATGTGTGATAACGGGCAAATATTTTTTAAGCGTGGCTGAGAAAGAAAAAAAAAATAAAGAAAAAGAGATTGGAATAGTGAGATATACAGCCAGCCACTCATATCTCTCCTTTGTCTCTTCTCTCCCACGTACACCTATGTATGTACCCCTCTCCTTTGTAGTTTCTCAGGGGGGGGTCCTCCGTCTCTGTGCCAAACCAATGCCCGCCGGCCCTACTGACCACTGCCCAGTGAGAGGAAGCTGTGCCCGGAGAAGCATATGCCTACCGGCCTCAGCCTGCTCTGGCCTGCAGCTGGACACGACGACGCAGCTATGAGCTACATCAGACACTGCCCAACAGCTGACCACAGCTGGGCCATCACTGGCCGAATCATTGGTCGAAGATAAAGAACTAAGAGACAGTTCAATCCTAACTGCGATTCATCAACAAGCTTTCAACGTCGGAAGATAAGACAGTTAGCCTGTTTTCAGTTGTGAAAACGAACCAGGGACAGTGCGAGAGAACAGACCATCGGCAACGACGAGGGAACCATCAGACTGGATCGGCCCGGGGGTGTTTGGTGGCGGAGAGGGGGGGACCTGCCTGAGATTCAACAACTGATTAAGAGGCAAGTCTGACCCACATCACATTACATTATCTCAGAAATATTAAGTAATAATGTACTGAACTTTGTTAAAGAATGGAGATGTTTTTTGCAAATTGTAGTTTTGTTTTAGCTATCTGAGGGTATAGCCTTGAGCTTTTCCTCTGCTTGAGAGATTCCAAGCACTGTGCGGTTTGCAGTCACGTGTTCTTGCTGTTATTCTGTTTTCGCTAAGAGTTTTGTGAGAATGTTTTTGTTTTGAATAAGGGGAAATTATCTTTTTGGCGAGATACTCTCCTGGTTTTTTTTGTGATTTCTATTTTTCAGCTTGGTGATTGGAGGAAATGTGGTGTAGCTGGTCCGGCCTTGACAAAACCAGAGATTGGACTGTACTATTGAATCCTCCGACCACCGTCTGGGCATTTGCAAAGAGACGCTAATGATGGTTGACTGTTATGGCAACTTCTCTTTTGCACGTGAAACGGGGTCTGTGCAGAGGGCCTTTTGGTTTTTTAGATAATAAAAATAGTTTTTGCTGAGTTATTATAATTTGTGTTATTTTTTGGTTTAATGATAATATTTTTTGTTGTCTTTGAAGTGATAATGATTGTGATTAATATTATCAAGAGGAGGGAACTGTTGTGGAATATATTATCATGTCATTATAGATCTGTGTTGAAATGCATATTCTATCATACATATTCGATAGCCTTGACTAGTTTAATATAGGTCAACTAGCAGAGCTCAAAGACACTAGGGCGACAGTCTGGCTGACGTTCAGTGATAACAACCTCAAGCCTCAAGGGTATAGGACAGATAGACATTTTCAAGTAAATCACATCTTGTTCTTTTCTTCTTTAATCTTGACTCCAGTTTTGTCTCAGGGACGATAAACCTTTGGACTTATCTTCTGTTTTTATTCTCTCTTCTATGTTAAATCTATGTGTCATCTTAATGTACGTCATATCATATCTGATATAATATGTTACGTCTGACAACTGTGTATTTAACATATGTCTGAACAGAACTCTTGGTCACTTTATGACCAGAGGCCACTGTGTGAACATGGGTCTCTGACTATAAATTGAACTTTCATTGTGGCCGCGGTGAAATAACGTTTTCTTCTTATTGTAAATAAACTTTCCTATTATTAATAATGACTCAGAATGATTTGTAAGCGGCTCATCGTTTAGTCCATAGATATTTCCCATTACACTAGTACAGGGTTTTCCTCTTTATAAAGCTGTAGCCCCCCCCCCCATCAGAATTTATTCAATCATCAGTATTATATGCATGCATGCACCATATTCCTCGAGGACACAACATAAATATGACAGGAATAGTCATAATACAGCTCTGTACATTATACATCTGATTAGCACAACTATTTATATCCAGTTTAATCACCTGTAGGCCTACATTGTATATTAGTACTATTGCAATTTACTGTTACATTTGGACTCAGCTGGTTGGATGGATGCCAAACTCATTTTTGTTGTATACTGTACTTGTATGGTATATATATTAACATAGGCGGCGCATGCGCATTAGGGCAGGGTAGGCTCCAAAAGGAACGCCCCCTTTTAGGAACGCCCCCTTTTATTTTTGGTCGCAAACTGTCCAGGGGTTCTGATTTCATATACACACACGTAACTAGGCTATACTACAGCGAGCCCCACTCATTTATATATAGTGCAAATTAAGTGTTCAAATGAAGGCATCCAATAATATATTAACCATTGTCTTACCTTAATGCAGATAAATGCGACATCCAATATGATTAACGGTTCACTGATCATGAAATATGAACTACTATACAATTGCAATAGTATTAGAAAGGATATATAATAACAACACAACAAATTTGTTTCAAATTCAAGGACATTTATTAGAGAATCAAGAGGTTTATTCAGGGAAATGTCATGTGAAATGCGGGTGGTCATCGATTGTGCAAAATACAATAATAAAATAAAAATGGTATTAAGAAGACATAATGTGCATGATAAAAATAGACATGCTAAATTCCTGAGACGGCACTGGTTCCTATATACACTATTATACAATATATAATTTTAACTCCGTCATTATACTTATCTAAATAAACGTTCCAAGATGAACCACATCTGTTCCTTGCTTAAAGTGACTTTTACTTTCCTCCTTCCTTTAAGACCAGACATGTAGGTTATTATGAAATACTAATAATATCAGTAGTTGCAGTCAATATTGCACATTTTATTTGCAAATTAAATCAGTAACGGGCTGCGCGTTCTCTTCGCCAGTCTGATGTCTCATCTTCTCGTCTTTCGTCTGTGTTGCTGTAATGGGGCGAGAATGGGGGGGGGGGGAAGCGGTGACACAAATTAATTACTGTCCATGGTCCTGAATTTATACACACACACACACACTAGACTACAGCGAGCCTATCCCCTTTCGTTAGATATACTGTAGTGCAAATTATGTGTTCAAATTAAGGCATTCAATATGATTTCAATCAATCAGTCTTACCTTAATGCAGCAATATGCAACGTTTTGTCTTGGCATCGTAGGCAGCAATGATCTCTTCTACTCCAAGTGTGCGTGTCAGATCACTTTCAATGTGAAGCAGACTCAGAGTTGACAGTCGCTCCTGGCGCATGGTGGTTCTTAGCCAGTTCCGGATGCGTCGCATTGCTGAGAAAGATCGTTCACATGTTGCTGTGCCTACGGGCAATGACAGAGCCAAACGGAAAAGCTTTTCATAATTTGGATAATGTCCAGACACAAGTTCCATTCTGATGTTTTCAGTGGATCCGTTTGGGATTTGTGTTGACACCATTCTCATCTCAGTCAGTGTGAGTTGGGGGTTGATGTTGAGTACCTTTGCATACTGGCTGATCAGGCTCTCTGCACCCCCGTAATCACATTTGAACACAGCATCAACACTTTTAGCAATGGCCAGTGCCTGCGGGGAAAATCTGTCTCGACACTCGCCCAGAAGTGTGTCCAAAACAGGATAGAACAGCCGACTGGCCCATTTCTGTTTCATGGTTGTTGCTGTGCTTGCCTCGTATTCTCTCTGGCCTAGAGTGCTGGTGACGACGCTGTCTGCGAGAGCAGCTGGCTGTCTGACGGGGCGCTTGCGTGGTCGTCTCTCATCCCCGCTCTCGATCCAAACGTCAATTGACTGGCAGAATATTTGGATTTTGCTCCAGATGTCATCCCACTTTTGACTGTCGTCCCTCATGTTTTCGAAGCTTTTCATCATCGATTCCACGACACTTGCGGCTTTAGACAATGTTGTGTCTTTCCCTTGAAGTGCTGTGTGTGCGACATGGACCTCGCTGAGCAAATCATTAAAAACAATCAGACTCACGCAAAAGTCTGCGCGTTTCACCATACCCAGCAGACCAAATGCTTCCACAAACCGACGATAAGGAGGCTCGGACAGATCAGACAGAGTGGAGATCAGGGCTTGTATTCCATCTTTGACAGCTGACACGTTTTTCCATCTGCAAGCCCACCTCGTGTCGCTCAGTGCTGTGAGATCTGCATTAACACCTGAATGAATGAATGAAAACTTTATTAACATATTGCAGAATGGGTACAGTACAGTACAGCTCAATACACACAATTGTTAAGGGGATGCAGACCAGAGACAGACTTTAGTCTTGTTTACATCAGGGTCCCCCATTTTCAAATTAGTGATATTTATGACATACACAACATATATGACATCATGACATAGGGACATACATGACATACAGGTATTTAGTACTGTTACATTTGTGACATATACGATATGCAAATATACAGTACGTACCTAGCTCCTTCTGAGCCTGCTCGTATGCGTGATGTGTTCCTGGTTGTGCGAAGAACTTGTACAAACTCTCAAGGATGAGAAAAAATCCGTTTGCTGTGCGATTCACTTTACAGGCATCCACCAACACCAGGTTTAATTTGTGGGCCATGCAGTGGATGTAGGTGGCAGAGGGGTGATCCTCACGCAGTTTGGTCTGAACACCGTTGACGTGCCCAGACATTACAGCCGCGCCATCATAGCTCTGTGCCACAATGGGTAAACTGTACAGTCCACAATCCTCCAGAAAGTGCTTCACATGCCCATAGAGTGCATTTGCGTCTTGCCCTTCAGAACAATTCACGAATCCAAGAAATCGCTCTTTTGTTTTCAGTCCCTCTGCGTATCGCACACACACGGTCATTTGCTCCTGTTTAAATGACCGCGCTTCATCCACAAGAATGGTGTAAAATCCATTTTCCTCAATACTGCGAATGATTTGGTTTTTCACATTTTTGGCTGCAATATCCTGCAGTTCATTTTGAATGTCGTGGCAGGTCATGTTGAAGGGGCTGTTAAACCTCGCGCAGAACGTGGCATCGCGCTCTGAGAGCAACTCACAGAGCTCTAAAAAGTTCCCACGGTTTGACGAACTCCGACTCTCATCACGTCCTCGTAGAGCAAGCCCTTGTTTGCCACAATACAGTACCAGCTTAACAATATCGGCGGCATATTCCCTGTTGCACTTAACAGTTTCCATATGAGCGGTACTTATCTGTGCAGCAACGGAACCAGTGGTTTTGGATTGCAGAAAATAATTCCATTGCTCCATACACTGCCGATGGGAACAGCATTCTGTGTGTTTCTGTAATTTGAATGAAATGTTTTTCCAGTCGCAAACACCATTCACAAAAGCAGGATCGTTATTGGCACTGTTGCACTGGAAATGGCGGCAGGCGAAACAGAACACAGCATCTTCTTCTTTGCTGTACTCTAGAAACGTATACCTTTTAAAGAAGTTCGATGAAAAGGAACGTTTCTGTTTCCCAAAATATGTTTTAGGATATTCTGGCAGGACTGGCTGAGAGGGGCCAGTGTTTTTTTCTCCCAAATCAGTGTGGGGTGGATTACCTGAAGCCTCAGGTGATCGGGTCACGGTGTTATGCCCAGGGGCAGGGCTCGCTGTGGCTTCACGGATGCGATCTTCTAGAGCTTCTGAATTACTGTTATCTTCTTCTTGCTCCTTTGTCTTGAAAAAATTACGTATATCCATCTTGCATTTGTGCAGCCGTTGCTGTGTGCTGTGACCTGGAACCAACTGGCGACTGCATTCGAATTCAGATGTTTATACAAACGGATGCGTGCGATGTGATTGGTACAGACTGGATGCGGTCTGGAATGTCAACTGCCCATTGACACCTCCGTCGGGGCGACCCCCCCCCCCCCCACACACACACACAGAGTTTCAAGTTTCAAGTTCAAGTTTAGACACAGGCTGCCTAATTCTGCAGTATGCCCATATATTATTTATATATAAATGCTAAATATTTACATCAGACATGTACAGACAATGTACAAACAAACAATAATTCTACATATTAGGTACAGGCAATCATATGGTGTTAGAGTTCTGCAGGGATGTTGTTGACAAGTTATTTTTTAACCATATTTTGAAGTGGGGGAGGGTGGGGGTGGGTGCCTGCAGGGCCGTCTGGAATGTTAAGTGTAGAGAGAGCTATAGTCTTCCTGGGGTCCACACAGAAAGACAACACAAAACACAAAACATAACAACATGAGATACATATGACAATCACAATTAACAATGATAATCTAAAAACAGTAAAACATTGTAGACATCATTAGAATCAGAATATTTTGCTCACATATTTAAGTAGTGCATTCTCAGGTGGTATTTGAAAGACACTTTACTATTCAATTTACTTTTGTTCATTGGGCAGTTATTCCAATGATTGATGGCACGATAAACAACAGTCCTCTTTAAAGCATTTGATTTTGGACGTGGTAACATAATCTGTCCATCATCGGCTGACCTAGTAAAATAAGAATGAACCTGACTGCATCTGACAATTTGTTTGTATAAGAAAACAGGTTGAGATGAAAAGACAGTGTTCCTGAAAAATGTAACTGTGTTGAAAACCAGCCTATTCTCCTTAGTGTGCCTTTGACTCAAAGGCTTTGAGGTGCTTTGGTATAGGTGCAAGCATATTCATAGTACCCTTGAATGAGTGCTCCTGCCTGCAGTCTTCAGACAGTGTATTCAGGCCGTCTGGAATGTTAAGTGTCACCACACCTATCCATTGACGGACCCCAGCCCCCCCACACACACACAGGTACACAGGGGGAAAAAAATATTTTTTTTTTTAATAAATAAAAAATAATGTGTCGACTGGTCTGGGAAGGCACAGCCTGCCCCAGCCTTATACACCCGCCGCCCATGTATATTAATGACAATAGATTTGAATCTAATCTAAAATATTTATCCAATCCAACAACCGATAGCCCTATACAACAAATTATGAAGCATGTACAAGAGAGAGAGAGAGAGAGAGAGAGCGAGAGAGAGAGAGAGAGAGAGAGAGAGAGAGAGAGAGAGAAGAGAGAGAGAGAGAGAGAGAGAGAGAGAGAGAGGGAGGGAGGGAGGGAGGGGGGCGAGAGAGAGAGAGGGAGAGAAAGAGAGGGAGAGAGAGGGAGAGAGAGAGGGGGGGAGAGAGAGAGAGAGAGAGAGAGAGAGAGAGAGAGAGAGAGAGAGAGAGAGAGAGAGAGGAGGGAGAGAGAGAGAGGCTTACAGCGAGGCAAGAGAAGCCATGCCACAGAATGCTGTCGCTGACTGCATGTAAACAACAAGGTTAAACCTAATGCCAAGGTGCTTTCATGTCAGAAGAACCCATGTGTGTGCAGCAGCTCTGCTTGTGTTATGTGCTGTGGGTTAAAGCGCGTCTGCAGAACAGCGCAGCAGGAGGACTATCTCCCCCCAACCCCCCCTCTCTCCCTCTCTCTCCCCATGACCGGGTATAGAGCCGTGGGAGAGGACTGGGAACATTAATCCCTTCAAAGGAACAGATCTAATTCAAAATCAGCCGCTCCAAACTAGTTGAGAGAGGCCAGTGATTGTTTCTGCAGGGGAGGCAGATAAACATCTTTTGATATTATTATTGAAGGGGAAAAAAACCTACAGCTTCCCATCATGTCACGGCTGCCGCACGTTTTCCCCTAAATCTAGTGAGAATTAACTATATAGCGACAACATATAGCTTAAGCACTTTTTTTTTTAATTTGGGTGCTTGGTGTTGTTTTTGTCCACATCAAAGCGCCCTGTGTTTGAATAGTGACGTGTAGTGAGATCTTTATTATTTGCCTGTATATTGTTTTCCCTCAGTGTGGTTGGGGAACTCCTCTCCCATTCAACTGGCATTTTTTTTTTTTTTAAGGAACACATAATAGAGCCCCCCCCCCCCCCCCCCCCCCCCCCCAAGTGCCACTTTTGACACCTGAATCAAAACGAGGGCTATTGAGATTTCTCTATAACGTTAGGCAAATTTAAATGAGCTATAGGGGAGGTATATAGAGCCAGATTTCTGTCTTTTAAATTTAAATGGTCTTTAAAGACAAAAGTTATCTGTATGCGTGTGTGTGTGTATGTGTGTGTGTGTGTGTGTGTGTGTGTGTGTGTGTGTGTGTGTGCGTGCGTGCGTGCGTCGTGTGCGAGTGTGTGTGTGTGTGTGTGTGTGTGTGTGTGTGTGTGTGTGTGTGTGTGTGTGTGTGTGTGTGTGTGTGTGAGAAAGAAGAAAGGTCACGTTTAAATTACAATTCGAATTAAGTGTTGATTAAATAAGCTATAGTGTTTCCGTTCAGAGACACGACAACAAAGGCGAATTTCATTCAAATTACGAATGTAATAAAACATAAAAAAAAAAAAAAAAAAAAAAAAAAAAAAGGAGATGAGAAGTTTGTGTTGAGTCACTTGATTCTGCTCTCTCTCTCCCCTACTATACTACCGGGCTGTGTGTGTTGCTAAGGAGATCTCCAGAGATAACAGTGTCACATTGTCAAATAGGGGTTCTAGCTACAAATCCTTAATTACAAATAGAGGATCAGATGACTAGTATACGGCATCCAATACCATGCAGGGTCTCCAGGCGGCAGTGGGGGTCTTTGATCAAGAAAATCCAATTATTTGTGTATATACATTTCCCACATAGTGATTACTTCATTAATTGTCCCGCCTTTATCTCCTCCCCTCCCACCCCCTCCACCCACCCCCTAATAATCAGCTCTTTTATCCAGAGCAACAAACACACCATAGGAGCTTTGTGGATTCAAAGGATCTGCTCCCCTCCTCTCACAGAGCCGCGATGTGCTTTGATGATCGGACGGCGGCGGAACTTCAAAGTAATAAATCTTATTTCTCTGACTGGCTGGCGGGCGCGCCAAAGTGCTGATCACATTCTGAGAGAAGTGATCCCTCAGTGATCCCTCACTCCGCAGATAGTCCAAGGAGATCTCCAGGAGAGGAGCTATATACGGCTCTGGGAAGAAGAGCGAGAGACGTTTGCTTTATTATATATATATATATACGCGACGATTTAACTGCGAAATACATATTTATCTCAATTATAGTTTATTTTATTTTTTATTTGATTGGAGGACGTTTATCACCATGGCAGCAGTGGCTGTACTGCGGAATGAAACACTCCACGCTTTTCTACAGGTTTGTTTTTTAAAGTTTTGTTGGTTTACTTTGATGGATATTTTTGTGTTTTTTTGTTATGGTTGTTGTTGTTGTTGTTGTTTATGATGTCGTGCTCGCGTTTGGGATTTTCACTTTTTTACACGCGCACTTTGGTTACTACATAATCTAACGATAGTCCAAAATGCATAATATGAAAATAATAACCGCAAACAGCCAGTGGTGATTTAATAATAATAACCTCGTTGTTCATCATCACGACATCCGCGACAAGACAAACTTTCTTTACATCCTCTAATAATCGAATCGATGTCTATAAAAACAGCCTAATAATCGATTTGGCTGGATGGAGGATGGGGAGCAGGAGGATTCAAACTCAAATGTAGACAAACTTTCTATATACTTGTATTATACGTTCCTGTCGCGTTGCATAATCCGATTTAATCATTTCCCATGAGTTCCCAATAGTTGTGTTTTATTTGTCACATAGTATACATTACAGTGAAATGCTTGGTTCTGTATATGAGCCCCCTGGGATTGTGCTTTATTATTAAACAGTAAAAGAAGAGTCAAAAGAATAAAGATCAAACACAAATGATATACAAACTAAAGTACAACCGAAAGTACAAAGTATACAAGTTGGCGTGATTAACTGGGGGAAATACACTTAAGGATGATGATAATCATGGGATACATGTCTCTTTCTTGTTACTGTTACTACTATTACAGTACATGTTACTCACTGTGCCTTGTGTATATTATGTTTATCTATGTTGACCTTATTTTCGAGCACTCGCGTGCATTTTGTTTTAGTTAAGTGTGATCGTGTGATTTAGTGTGAAGGGCGGACTTAGCAAAGTGAGATTTTCATTGTACGGCAAACTGCCTGTTTAATAACTGTGCTGCACGTGACGACAATAAACAATCTTGAATCTTGAATCTTGAATCGTCTTGTTATCCACAGGATCGCACCCCCAACTCGTCTCCAGAGAACTGCAACAACAAGCAGCAGCACTCTCCCCTGGCACTGCTGGCGGCCACGTGCAACCGGATCACCGGGCACCACCACCACCACGGAGGACCGACGCCCGCAGACTTCCTCCACCAGGTGCCCTATGACCCCTGCACCCTGTCCCTGAGCTCCCCCTCGCGCCTCTTCCACCCGTGGAGCAACGAGCCGGGCGGGGGCACCCCTCAGACCACCATCACCACCACCAGCACCACCGCGTCGACCTTCGGACTATCCTCCTCCACTAAGCAGCCCCAGCTCATCCATCAGAGCTTCTCCTCCGCCCACCACCACCACGAGCTGCCCCTCACCCCGCCGGCGGAGCCCTGCTCCTCCTCGTACCCCTATGACTTCTCCTCCTCCTCCTCCCCGGTGAAGCTGCAGCTGCCTGCTGGCTGCTCCTCCTCGATGCAGAACCTCCACCCGCCCCCCACCGTATACGTCCCCGCCGTCACCTACGCGACCGCGGCCCCGACCCCCCTGCCCACCTCCATGTCGGGCTTCGTCACGCACCAGCAGCAGCAGCAGCAACAGAGACAGTTGTCCTCCCCGGCGGGGGGGAACAGCGTGGTGGCACTGGGGGGGGGGGACGACATCCCGTGGTGGAGCCTGCAGCAGGCTCCTAACCACCACCACCACCACCCGGGGTCGCTCAGTGGTCACCACCACCACCGCTTCCAGCTCCCGCGGGGCCTGGTCCTGGGTCACACGGACTTCGCCCAGTACCAGACACAGATCGCGGCGCTGCTGCACACCAACAAGTCGCCCCTGCTCGCCACCACCGCCAGGCGGTGCAGGAGGTGCCGGTGTCCCAACTGCCAGTCCTCGACGAACGGCAGCAACAACGACGAACCGGGCAAAAAGAAACAGCACATCTGTCATATACCGGGCTGCGGGAAGGTGTACGGCAAGACGTCGCACCTCAAGGCGCACCTGCGGTGGCACAGCGGGGAGCGGCCGTTCGTGTGCAACTGGCTGTTCTGCGGCAAGAGCTTCACGCGGTCGGACGAGCTCCAGCGGCACCTGCGGACGCACACCGGGGAGAAGCGGTTCTGCTGCCCGGACTGCTGCAAGAGGTTCATGCGCAGCGACCACTTGGCGAAACACGTGAAGACGCACCAGAACAAAAAGAGCAAATGCCACGACAACAACAAGACACTGGATCACGTGAAAAGGGAAGACACGAGAAGTATGATGTAAAATAAAAAATCCACTTTATTAGAAGGAGTCGGGAGATTTTTTCTTTTTTTAGTAATCCACTACTAGTGCAATACAGTCCTTGTTATAGTTCAAAAGTACAAAGTGAGCTATATACCCCTATTGTTAGGATTATTTCTTTATTTTTTTTTATACTTTTCGACGGTTGATCTCTCTTACATACTGGAAAATAGTCTCTCTAACATCGCTGGTCTGTGTAGCACATCTTTCTGTATATATATAAATATATATATATGAAGTCTCATGAGTTCATTTTGGGAGCATTATAGGAAACTCACTCAGCCCATAATAAGTTTGAATTCACTGTCATATCATCATATCGAGGAAGACGAGTTTTCAGCTTGTGTGTTTGGACCATTCGTCTTCGGTGGAAGATCTCACTCCTGTATAAATTATATTTAATAGCTTTTGTTGAATGAAAGTGTCAGTTTTTTTTGCTCCATATGGGGGTGTTTTTTTTTTTTAAAGCATGCTCTTGAAAAGATAATGCTATTGTTGAAATGACCCAAATACTGTGTGAGAATAAAGATTATAACATTTTCCTCACGTCAGAATAATTCATTTTAATCTGGCTCTCTAGTGTTGTGTTTCGTGAGTCAGGTTGTGTTTTAAGAAGACAGAATATACTGCCTGGGCTTCTGGTTTTAGGCTATGTTCACACTGCAAGCCTATGTGTGCTCAGTTTCTGATTTATTGCTCAGAGCAGATTTTTTAGTTTGGCTGGTTTTTGTTTAGTTTTGTTTGGCACATTCTTTTCTAAACGCGACTTTTACGTCGATCTAGAGTGGCGTAAAAGTCGCAATGCATTCTGACATGACTGTTCAGACTGAGGTCACATTGCAAAAACCAAAATCAGACCTCTATCTGATTTAGGACCACATTATGTGACTTTTAAGTGGCCCCAAATCAGAATTTAAAAGATCAGATTCCACGTGATTTGTGCTGTCCGCACGCTGTCATATGAAAGAATCAGATGTGAGTCACATTATGAGCAAAAAAAGATCGGATTCGGGGCAACTTTCGCCTGCAGTGTGAACATAGCCTCCTCGCTCAGTGTTGAACTCCTGGCCACTACATGCTGTCCACAGCGAGACCCCAACAATGGGACCAGGGTTTAGAACTTACGTATGCATAAGTATGAAATGTCTTTAGTATAATCTGAAACCCAGTGACTAGTGGTCTTCTATGTAATGCTCTTTTAAGCTAGCAGATATATAAAAATTATAATAATAATAATAACACCATCCTTGTAATGGTGTTTTTACCCTGCTAATACTAACCGACTGAATTGGAAAAAAAGGGGTTGACACAACATAATTTCTTCACCACCATCTTGCTTATACTACATTCCCTTCAACTGAGGAAGATGGATGGATGGCTTCTTAAAAAAGAAAAGAAAATCCACATTTTTATGGCGTCTTTGTGCCGCTGATTCTGTTGCTTTGATGCAGCGAATAACAGGAAGCCTTGCCAACACACGTCTCTCCTTCCTAATTAAGCAACAAGGAGAGACCTCTGTGGAGTAGACAGGGGGGGGATTACAATATAGACACACTGTTTGAAAGATGTACAAAACTCTAGAGTGAAATAACCTTGTAGGAATTTCTATTTCAGAAATTATTGTTTTGCCAATTCACTAAAAACCTATACGGAACAGGTCCCTGTGGGTTTTCCCCGGTTCGGATCACAGCGTACAGGTACAGTAATACTTTTGCCATTGGATACTGTATGTAAAACCCATATTCCATCACCGCTGTATGTTTGGCATACAACTATATAATCTGGTAGCATTAGCCCTGGTATAGAAGCTCTTATAGCAGGCTCATGTTATCGCCCCTTATGAAACACAATTAGAAGCTGCTAGATCATGACTGCGATCTAGTCTGGTTTCTGATATAGTGGTAATTATGTGTGCTGCTGATTATTACCCAGACAGTTATACTGTGTGTTATGATTGAGCGTGAATATCTTTATAATAATTGAATGCTTTCCTCAAGAATGTTGGCAAATGCTCAGACGCATTAAACATACTGTATATCAGACTCACAGAAATACCAGACATTACTCATTCGTTCTCACAGTATGAGAGGCATCATTCCATTGCATTATCATGTAGTATTATATTTCATATAATACCTCAAAAGTATTATGTTTCATATAATACCTCAAAAGTATTACGTTTCATATAATACCTCAAAAGTTTTATAGCACATTACTTTTGTATTCGGGAGCAAGCACTTGCTGCTCTCCACAAATAAGACCTTCAACAAAGACAAGAACGCAAGGGCATTTTCTCGATATTGCAGATAAAGTTGTCGGAAAGGGTTTTCGTTTCATATACATGTCATTTTTTTTATTCTGCACGGGTGTTTACCAGCGAACCGTTGAATCGACAGAAGGGAGAGAGGAGCGAGCTGAATAATTCTGTTTATAATATTTACAGTTTGCTCAAATAGAGGTAACCTATTTTTTTTTATCTTTTTTTATCAACATAAAAACACACTCCCTTTCATCTGGGATATCACTGGATTCCCGTTAGATCAAATAATATGGTTGGAGAGGATGTTGCATAAATCCTGCCTGATTACTTACATCCTGTTTGACTTTGACATCGGCGATGGCACCGAACATTTCAACCGGTTTATTTACCCGGGAAAGTTCTGGAAGAGCACGTCGTCCTTATTCACAGCGATGATGGGTTGGGAGGAGGAGTAGTTGTGAGGGAGGGTTTTTATAAATATTCACACAAATTCACATCTTCCCTCCTGTTTGTCTTTTACTGTTGGTCAGTGGGCAGTTCTGGAGAACTAACGGCTGCAGAACTCCAGAATTAGACAAATAAATGGTGTAAACAAAGATGCAGATGAGGGTCTGTGTGCCCTATCGGTTATATTATACGCTATAATAGATGAGAGGCAATAAAACTAGGGATGCTCGATATTGGCTTTTTTTACCGATACCGATATACCGATATTGTCTAACTCTTAATTTCCGATACCGATATCAACCGATATCACATTTTAATGCCGATATCGGCCGATAATATCGGTAGGCCGATAATATCGGACATCATTTCTATAGAAATGTAAAAAAAACAAAAAAAAATGAAAACCGATACCGATATTTTCCGATATCACATTTTAATGCCAATATCGGCCGATAATATTGGACATCCCTAAATAAAACATTTGAATCTGAATACATACTATCAGTAAGAGTAAACAGTATACACAAGGTGCAGTATACACAAGGTGCAGTATACACAAGGTGCAGTATACACAAGGTGCAGTACACACAAGGTGCAGTATACACAAGGTGCAGTATACACAAGGTGCAGTATACACAAGGTGCAGTATACACAAGGTGCCCGAACTGGCATGAAATACGTCATACGTTGTAGTCCGTGCAGGTTTTTGCTGGTTAAGAGTCACAGACACACTTAGTGATCAGACATTCCTAAAAGACATTCCTAATAGAATAGAATATAATATAAGTACTTTATTGATCCCAAGGGAAATTCAGCACTACAGATCACTCACAATACACATTTAGGTAGTCAAAGAATATTTGTGATTTGTGATTTTTCACTATACCTAAATGTTTATTGTGAGCGATTTGTAGTGCTGCTGAATTTCCCTCGGGATCAATAAAGTACTTCTATTCTATTCTAATCTATTCTATTAGGAATGTTTGACCACTAGGTGTGTCTGACTCTCAACCACCAAAACCTGTACAACGTATGACGTATAGCATGCCAGTTAGGGTACCTTGTGTATACTGCACCTTGTGTATACTGTTTACTTTTACTCATAGTATATATTCAGATCCAAATTCTTTATTGCCTCTCATTTATTGTAACGTATAATATAACCGATAGGGCGTACAGACCCTCATCTGCACCTGTTTACACTGTTTATTTGTCTCATATTTATATATTCAGAGTTAATTATATTTTTGACACTGTTTATTTTTTTATCATATTTTTATATTCAGATACAATTCTATTTCCTATATTTATGTCTTTCTACTATCACCCTGCCCATACCTGTACCTCCCCTCCCCCCTCCCCCATGCTGCTACGATGCCCGATTTCCCCCAAGGGGATCAATAAAGCAATATCTTATCTTCTTCACCTGGAGCAGATCAAGAGTTAGGTGCCTTGCTCAACGGCACGGTTGGTGTTTGTTGTTAGGTGAGGGGAGGGGGGCCTAGCCAGATCAGTGCTAGGCAGGGGCGACCTTCAGGGCGCGAGCACGATTCTTTCCTCAGACTGTTCCCACCCTCTTAAAGAGAGTGATGAGTGTTTCAGGGCAACTCTCTGTCGAGCATCAAAAACACCTTTTCAGATGTGAATTTTGTGATGATGTAACGATACCTGCATATAATCCTTCTTACATACCTGTAGATACTATATCTATATCTGTACATACCCCTTACCTACTCTAGTTACACTGCTGGCCAGTACAACTTACTACCATAGTGTCTTTATACCTGTATCACTGTACATATTAATACTACAACTATGTACACACATCAGATAGCACTATTACTCAGTAGTACTAATTCATATATTTGATTTCAAGTTTAATCACCTGTACATTGTATATTACTATTACACTTTACTGATTTTGATTTTATTTTATTAGGGATCCCCATTAGCTGGTGCGATAGCTAGTCTTCCTGGGGTCCACACACAAAAAAACACACAAAACAATCACTATTGCAAAAAACAAAATTATTAAAAGTCAGTACACACAATGCATAATGAACCTACTGTAACAATTAATATAGCTAAAATTACATTAGTGTAAAACAAAAACAAAGAATTACTTTACAGTGTTAAAAACAATTTAAAAACAATTTAAGATTCTTTTTAAAAGTGAATCTACTGTAAATGCAGCAGAGGTTCAGAGGCAGGCCATTCCACAGAGTTAATGCTCTAAAAATAAAAGATCTCCCAAAAGCGCTGGTTCTAGGACCTGGCAATTCAAGCTGCCCAGTGCCCACTACTGGAACCTCTAGTGTAATGCTCGTGCACAGTATTACTAAAAACAATCTGATTATGTATAAAAACAGGAGTTTTACTGCTCATGACCAACTTGAACAGTACAAGTATTAAAAGACAATCTATTTTCAACGTTAAGCCAAGAGAGGCGGGCATGCATACGGCTCACATTAGACCTTAGTGAGCAGCCCAGTACCAACCGTGCTGCCCTGTTCTGGACCACCTGGAGCTTCCTGAGGTCACCACTGGCAGCAGATGACCACATCGCAGAGCAATAGTCAAGATGACATAAAACTAAACTTTGCACTATCTGACATAAAAGGGGACAGGCAACAAAAGAAGCACATTTCCTGGAAATACCAATTGCTCTTCCCATTTTTAAAACAATATAATTAATATGCTGAGACCAAGACAGAGTGCAATCCAGCATCACTCCAAGGATGTTACATTCGCACTCTGGTTGGATGACAAACTTCTCTTCGTTCGACTGTACTTGTGCTGTATGATGACAATACATTTGAATCTAATCTAATCTAATCTAATCTAATGGCGGACTCCATTGGAAGTTATGGAGTTATGGAATTCTGAGAAAATGTGCCAAAAAACGTACAGCGATCGCTTATTGCAAGTTATTAGACAATGTTGTATCATTCAGGGAAAGCTGCAGGAACATCAAACAGGGCTGCTGCTGCTTTCTGTCAAAGTCTTCAGCTGTCAGTTTCCCTCTCAAGAGCGCCCCCTGTTGTAAAGTTGCCACAGTGGCTGGATGAACAATGAATTTGGCTTCAAAGACTCAACATAATAATATTCTCCCCAGGAGTTACTACTGCTGACGGCAGATGAAAGGTAAAGGATGTTCATGGGTGATTATATTTATTTGTAAGCGTGACCTGATCAATTATGTCATTTGTATAGATGTCATGCGTGTCGTCTACACTTGCTGGTGAGGAGGCGAACATTCAGGAGCGTTCATCCTTCAAGTGCTTCAGTGTGGGGTTTATTCACGTCAGCTTGGGAGACCAGCAGCTCACTCAAGTGCTTTTATTTTTTTGGATCCAATTTTTCTCCTCCTGTTTTTCTGTATTTTCCTCCCATCCCAATTTAGTCGCTATGCCAATTCCCCCCTCGCCTTCCTGGTCATTGCGTGCATGTGCCCCCCACTGGTCGGTCTAGGGAGCCCTGAAGTCTATCAGATGCTTCCTCCGATACATAGGAGACAGCCAGCAGCCTCTTTTCACCTGACAGCGAGGACTCTCATTAGTGAAGTGTAACGCATGGGAGGTCACACTACCTTCACCATTTCCCTCCCTCGCTGTGCAGGCGCCCTGACCGACCTGTAGGAGTCACTGTTTACAACGTCCAGATTACCACCCACCGGCTTCCCTCCCGCTAACACTGCCAATTGTGCCAGTATGACGACCGGCCAAGCCGGAGGCACTGCTGACAGCCGGATTCGATACCAGTGTCTCTGTGGCGGTAGACGGACGCTTAGTCCGCTGTGCTACCCGGCCGCCCTCACTCAAGTGCTGTCATAATTCAGCTGCTGTTATGTATGTACAGGTTTCTGCTGAAAACACACTGATCCATCCATACCTGCTTTGGTACGAGAGACGGTCTCAACAGAACACGTAAATAATGTACTAATCGACCACAGAAAAAAAGGTACGTTACTTATGTTATAGCCATAAGTAATATATTTAACATTTTGTATCTGCGCATGTCCAAAACAAACAGCCTGATTGGGAATTAACCTAACAGTTATTGTGGTCGAGTGCTCTCACCACTAGACTGACACCCACCCTGGTAAAAACACAGCTCTCACCACTAGACCAAGACACCCACCCTGATACAAACACAGCTCTCACCACTAGACTGACACCCACCCTGATACAAACACAGCTCTCACCACTAGACCAAGACACCCACCCACCCTGATACAAACACAGCTCTCACCATTAGACTAAGACACCCACCCTGATACAAACACAGCTCTCACCACTAGACTAAGACACCCACCCACCCTGATACAAACACAGCTCTCACTACTAGACAAAAACACCCACCCTGATACAAACACAGCTCTCACCACTAGACCAAGACACCCACCCGATACAAACACAGCTCTCACCACTAGACTAAGACACCCACCCTGATACAAACATAGCTCTCACCACTAGACCAAGACACCCACCCTGATACAAACACAGCTCTCACCACTAGACTAAGACACCCACCCTGATACAAACACAGCTCTCACCACTAGACTAGACACCCACCCTGATACAAACACAGCTCTCACCACTAGACCAAGACACCCACCCACCCTGATACAAACACAGCTCTCACTACTAGACTAAGACACCCACCCTGATACAAACACAGCTCTCACCACTAGACCAAGACACCCACCCACCCTGATACAAACAGAGCTCTCACCACTAGACTAAGACACCCACCCTGATACAAACACAGCTCTCACCCCTAGACTAAGACACCCACCCTGATACAAACACAGCTCTCACCACTAGACCAAGACACCCACCCTGATACAAACACAGCTCTCACCACTACCAAGACACCCACCCTGATACAAACACAGCAATACTATGATGATGGTTTGTTTTAACGTTTAATGGTTATGGTTAAGATAGAAAGGGAGGGTTATATGGTGCGGCTGGGTAGCGCAGTGGACTAAGCACTTGCCTACCACCGCAGAGACTCTGGGATCGAATCCAGCTGTCAGCGGTACCTCCGGCTTGGTCAGTCGTCCCTACTAACACAATTGGCAGTGTTTAGCGAGTGGGAAGCCGGTGGGGTATGTGTGCTGGTCGTTGTAAACAGCGACTCCTACTGGTCGGTCGGGGCGCCTGTTCAGCAGGGAAGGCATCTGGGGGAGGTAGTGTGATCCTCCCAAGCGTGAGACCCCGCCAGTGAGAGTCCTCGCTGTCAGGTGAAAAGCGGCTGGCTGACTCCACATGTATTGGAGGAGACATGTGATAGTCTTCACCCTCCCTAGGCCGACAGTGGGGGGGAAATGCGTGGAACGACCAGGAAGGGAATTGGCATAACGACTAAATTGGGATGGGAGAAAAATACGGGAAAAAAGTGAGGACAAAAAATAGATAAAAAAAAAAGAAAGGTAGGGTTAGGGTTATGGTTAGGGTTAGGGTTAGGGTTATGGTTATGGTTAGTTTAAGGTAACGGTGTGGTTAAGGTTAGGGTTATGGTTATGGTTAGTTTAAGGTAACAGTGTGGTTAAGGTTAGGGTTTGAAAAGTGTGTCTTGGTAGTCTTGATGTAAAGGCACTTGCCTCCCATGTCAGCATCCTGGGTTTGATCCCCAGTAGGGGATATGTACCCATTCTACATTTTCGTAAATACGTCAATATATTACTTTTGACTCAAGTTCAAGTTTCAAGTTTCAAGTTTCTTTAATATTTGTCATACAGAAGTACAGAATACTTTTATACAAAATGCTTCTAACATAACGTACAATATGTACCCTTTTCCTGTGGTCGATAAGTATTTTATTTACATATCTTAAGTGAGATCGGCCTGGACTGAGGCTTGAGTGAGAACAGAGCATTCTGCCTCACGATAGCTTTGATGAAACGTCCTTAATGGTACAGTATATGCAGGACTTGAGGGGGGAGGGGGGAGCGGAGGGGTATCTTAGCCCTTAATGAGGATAAGAGTAGCATCCAGTTTTCTCACAGGGCATCTGTCACATGCTAGAGATGAACAATCTGCATTTATGGTATAATAATCTAAAAAAGAAAAGCAGGTCTACGGGCCAGTAAGACGAGTCTTCACTGTGTGAACTCTAAAGGCTTCATCTAAATGTCACAATCCTACTATAAGGAATGTCTTCTATGTGTAGCATCCTGAATATTCTGCTAATTATTCAGAAGTGCTGACTAACCTGTTACTTCCCCTGTGTGCACAAAGATGTGATAAACAGTGTTCCTTTTAGATATCTCGCCCGGTCTAATGATGCGAATCGAATCCGGCTTCGATATGGCCATTAACATGACAATGAAGCATCTTTTTTCCTGCCTTGAGTGTCCTAGTGGGACCAGTTTGCGGTCGCCAGCAGGGGGCAGTGGTGGCAGGCGGAGCGGAGGAGAAAGGAGCAGCAAGTGAGAGATGATTACCTGGAGGGCGGAACAGAAGGAAGTCCTCTTCGACAGTGAACTCGGACGTGAGCGGACGTGAACGGGCGTGTGCTCTCGACGAGCCCCGTTGAAGAGTCCCGTTGAAGAGCCCCGTTGAAGAGCAACGGGAGATAACAAGTACTTTGCTATAACACGGGTTATCCTAGAAGTACAAGCGATAGAGAAGTGTGTGAGTAAGCGATACGGAAAGAAGAACCAACGTCTGTAAATAACGTGTTATCCTAGAAGTGTAAGCGGTGTATTAGCTTGCTGCTAACGGCTATAGTGACTCTGAGTATACCACAAGGCGAGCGTCGCTGAAGACCGGTGGTGCATACAGCCACGTTGCGTTAGCAGTACAGGCGATAGCAGGAGGGTTCACTAAGACCCACAGTTTAGCTGTGTTTAAGGTAGCCAACAGTTTAGAGCTCGCCAGCACAGTCAGCAGCCCCGCAGTGGACGTCTCGTCGACGCAGCCGGGGACACCTCTTCGTCCAGCAGAGGTCTCCACACCACAGCACGCTCCTCCAGTTCAGCCACTGCCCCTGCTGCCTACCCCAGCCCACTGGCTGTGCTCGCGGGATCGCCCGACGGCCATCTTGTCACCCGGATGAGGGGTGGTGAGAGTGGACCCGCCATCTTGGTTAAGTACAGCGGTACTTCGTGTGCCAAAATAGTATTCATTTGAAGTGAACGCTAACGACCAGCGTCTAGGGGTACCCCAACCATTATAAGCCGGCTTTAGCTTAGGTTTTTATTTGGTAACGTGGGCCCACATGTAACTTATTTTTGTATTGTGATAACTGTGTGACGTTCTTGAATTCCCATTGAACTCCTTGACATGTGCCTGGGTTTTCCCCTAATCCAAGCGGGGTTTTTGAAGTAATGTATTGAGCACTAGGTGCCTACAGTATGTTGGGAATAGCGTTCCCCTATAATGTGAGTGAGAGCACCCGGTGCCTAATGTGATTATATGCCATATGAACCACATAAAGTATAAACTGTAATTGCTAACTGACCAGGCTTTATATAAAGGAGACGTAGATGGGAGCACGGTGTGTGTGTCCATTAATGAGCCCGTATTCGAACCCTTGTTGACTGGGTAAATATATGACTGTAGTATTATTATTTAACCCTTCCACCCTATTCACAGCATATGGTTAAAGGTCTCTACCGGTGGTCAAGGAAGGGGACTGCTTTGAGGGGAGCGCAATATCTTTATTCAACTAACAGTCACCAGGTGTGGGAGGGCTAACGGAGGTACTGGGGGAAGTGAGAGTGTGTGGGGAGCTACTGCTGACCGCCCTGGAAGGCGAGGAGGACCAGAGTACCACCCCCCAGGTTAGTAAATCCTGGGCCTGCTGCCCGCCCTCCAGTTCGACGTTCCGGGCCCAAAGACGGGGGTTCAGATAGATTAAAATCTACTGCATCCCGCTACCAGGTGGCCGTGTACAACCACTCCCATAAAGCAGGGATAATCCACCCTGCTACATATGGATATGATGAATGCATGCATGGTCGTTATAAAGCGGACAAATGCATAGGCACTGATGCTCTGAAAACGTGCCCTAAAGTCAAAGACAGCGTTGGCTTGTCCACAGCTGCAATTAGAAAGACATATTTTCTGACATATTGCTTGACTGAAAATAAAATATTATATAGTGACCTAAATTCACTTTGGAGTTTTTTCATTTTTTTATATTTATTCCTATGAAACTGAAAACATTATATTGTCATAATAGATATAGAATTACATCAACTCCACTATCCAAGAGGAATCATTTTATTACATTTTAGGATAATATCAACTATTAAATACTTCTTAATGACATTAATCCCGAAGTGTATTATGATTAATATAGTTTAGGAATTACAAAAGAAAATCCACAACCATTACAGAAAAATCGGGTGCAGAGCCTCGGTGAAAACCAAGCCGGGTTAAACAGCATAATAAAGATTAGATTAACGATTGTTCTCTAAGGTCAATGAGGCCCTCTATAGGATTTGGATTGGGGAATATTAATTTGGGCCAAATCTATAATCCAAATGTCAACACATGGGTATAGCCTCCATTCCAAATAATTTAAATATGTTTTTGTTGGAACTAACAAGGACTAACACTAGAACATAATATAAATATGAGTATTTTGGTGTATTCTCTGGCTGTAAAAGGTTTGTTTGTGTTGTTCATGTTCGTTAACGCTGAATAAAACACACCTGATTTACAAGGGTTTAAGAGAACGTTCCAAACAGCTGATTTTCCATCTACAAAGCAAGCGTTTGAAGTTAAAATAAACGTTAAAAGTTATTTTGAATAATGTAATACAGGTACTTATCTGTAAATACGTCAATATATTACTTATTTGTAATATGTATTATACACATTGTACATTTTCGCAAATACGTCAATATGTCCCCTTTTCCTGTGGTCGATACTTTATTTACATATTTTAAGTGAGATCGGCTGCCTTGGACGGAGGCTTGAGTGAGAACAGAGCATTCGGCCTCCATGAAACCTCACGATAGCTTTGATGAAACGTCCTTAATGGTGAGTGTAGGACTGGGGGGGGACTGGGGGGGACGGGGGGGCAGCTTACTTCCCATCTACAAAGCAAGCTCTTCAAGAATGCACGTGAATTACACCGCTGTATAATCAAACAAATCCCGGATCGGGGCTCTCGAGCCGGATGCTCGGCTCTTATTATAATATACTGACATGAATCTGACTCACTCCAACAGTCAGTCTGAGGGAAATGATGACTGACGCTTCGTCAGGCAGTCCTGTCTGTCAACAGGAGCTCTGTTGTCCGTGGAGAGCTCCTCCGCACCCCCACAAAGGTTGAAGGTAGTTTCGAACAGAGGGAGTTTCGAACACGGGTCTCCCGCGCTGTGTTGCTGCATGCGGCGCGGGAGACCCGTGTTCGAAACTCCCTCGGGGCATCGAAGTTTGAGGTGACGTTGTTACAACCGTTACAATGGTGCCGTGACCCGGATGCCTTGGGTGGAGTGGATTGAGTTTAAGGAGGGTGAGTGTAACGGATGGTATCGTGAAGCGCAGTCACGAAGGGCTGGGGTGAGTAGCGGTGCTATGGGTTAAACTCACTCTCACATCCTCAAAAGACGCATAGACACAGTACAAAGAAGTGAATTCACCTCTTGGTATAGCGGTCTGTGTTGTTGCACGCGGCGTGGGAGACCCGTGTTCGAAACTCCCTCGGGGCATCGAAGTTTGAGGTGACGTTGTCACAACTGTATACCGGTATCACTGTGCAAATTAATACTACAACTCTGTAGTAGCACTATTACTCAGTAGTATTAATTTATATATTTTATACCCTGCAAATCACCTGCACATCGTATATTACTATTGCACTTTACTGTTACATTTGCACTCTGGTTGGATGCCAAACTTATTTTTGTTGTACTGTACTTGTGCTGCATGATGACAATACATTTTAATCGAATCTAATCTAATCTAATATCTGAGAGTAGAGACCAGACCGTGTAGGAGGTATGTAGTAATCCTTGTAACGCACATCTGCTTCTGTAGTGCTGAGCCAAACTGCGGAACACAAACACAGATATCCATATATTTATATCCCAGTCCTAAAAAACGGGTCTTGAAAAAATATGTTTCCTTTTTTTTTCTATATATATTTTTTTACTTCTCCCCAAATAGTTTATTATTGGACCGTTGGCACCGTTTCAAGTCAGGATCTTTGTCAGGTAAAGAGTCATATTCGGCATAATAATATAATAACTGCATAAGTGATCCTCGCACCTGAAGACCAGACCGCAGTGGAGATGTTTTCTCAGGTGGTACAGTGTTTTCAGGTTTCCCGTTACATCCCATAATACTTAACGCGGATCAAAGTCTTCCGTGTTGGAAACTCATACATCTACACTGTCAAGTTTTAAACTGTGGATACCAAACAGAGAAGGTATTACGTTACCATTGACAATTAGCAGGCTCGATGGCGAGTAAATGTAACATCATAAGGAGACGGTAGCAGTGGCGTCGTTAGCTCTGGGCTTCCGGGGCTTTAGCCCCGGATGTTTTACTCCTAGCCCCGGATCTAAAAAAAATTTAATTGTTTACATTTTTTTTTTTTTTTTTTTTTTTTTATGTCAGCATCCCCATTGTCTGTGCTGAATGTTTGTTAGTGTTTGGTATTTTTTGTTGGTTTTTAGTACTTTTAAACATCCATTTTTAGTAAGTAGTTTTCATTTGATCCTATAATTCTTTCATTCACCGATTTGTGGACTTTTTTTTTAGTGTCCTGAAAGGTGCCTTATAAATCAAATGCATTATTATTAGTGTGGGTGACCTGGCGAAGCCAGGTTGCCACCCACACTATTGTTCTTGTTACTCTTTTTATTTATTTATTCTTTATTCCACCGATTTTGCCAACACCACTCCAGGTATCAAAACGACCGGCCTGCCTATGGCAACTGCGGTATTCGAACTCGTAAAGTTTCACCGCACCGTCTGGCTACGAATCGACTTTAAACTGTAAAATTTCGGTCCCATTGGAAATGCATTGCAATTTAGAGCGTAGCAGCTGAAATAATCTTTTTTCCCCTACCTTGGGTGAATTGCGAGTGTGATCTCAATTTTGGACATAGAAATAAAACAAACACATCAAAACGATGACACGGCTGTCAGCCCGCTCACAAAAGAAAAATAAATGGAATTGGACATTTCTATCTCAACTGATGACCATTTGTTTGAAGGTTCTCCTCTCCATTGACCGCCATGCAATCGCACTCTAGGAATTTCTTTTTTCACACTCTTTTTTAGCCTTCTGTTCCGATCGCCGAAGGAGTGCCACAATATCGCACGAATGCCACAATATCGCACACAACCCTTCGCCTACTCATTGTAGTGCTTCTGTGCGCGTCACAACGCTTCATCTCTTATAGTTTTCTTTTAATCAACGTGACAATGCAGTCATGCATCTGCCTCCATAGAAATGCATTGGATAGAAAATGCAAGTCATAGTGATTGCTTCACCTGTGTGGCTCGTGGCTCACTCATGATTGGTTCAGCTGTGTGGCTCGTGGCTGAGCTGCCAATGACCTCATCCACTTTAACCCATCATTGCCCATCACTGTGTTGCAGTACTGAATTGCTGGACAGCGCCCTCTGTCTTGCGGGTGTCATTGTACTCAGTAGGGATATCCTCTTTCATTTTTCATTGGTCCATGTTGACCACCTTTCATTGGTCGATGTTGACCACTCCCCCGATCCTTAGACCACGCCCCCTTAGGCCACACCCCCTCAGTGTATCTCTTGAACCGTTTGTCGTAGAGACTTGCGGATTGTGCCATTGGTCGATGTTGACCACCTTTCATTGGTCGATGTTGACCACTCCCCCGATCCTTAGACCACGCCCCCTTAGGCCACACCCCCTCAGTGTATCTCTTGAACCGTTTGTCGTAGAGACTTGCGGATTGTGCCATTGGTCGATGTTGACCACCTTTCATTGGTCGATGTTGACCACTCCCCCGATCCTTAGACCACGCCCCCTTAGGCCACACCCCCTCAGTGTATCTCTTGAACCGTTTGTCATAGAGACTTGCGGATTGTGCCATTGTACTCGGTAGGGATATCCTCTTTCGTTGGTCGATGTTGACCACTCCCCCGATCATTAGACCACGCCCCCTTAGGCCACACCCCCTTTCAAAAACCCGGAAAAACCCGAAAAATCCGAAAACTCGGAAAAATCTAAAATCCGAAAAAGGTCAAAAACTCGGAAAAATCCCAAAACCCGAAAACTCGGAAAAATCCGAAAACTCGGAAAAATCGAAAAAGTTCATAAACTCGGAAAAATCCCAAAACTCGGAAAAGTCCGAAAACTCGGAAACATCAAAAATCCGAAAAAGTTCAAAAACTCGGAAAAGTCCGAAAACCCGAAAACTCGGAAAAAATCAAAAACTCTGAAAATTCCGAAAACTCGGAAACATCAAAAATCCGAAAAAGTTCAAAAACTCGGAAAAGTCCGAAAACCCGAAAACACGGAAAAATCCAAAAACTCTGAAAATTCCGAAAACTCGGAAACATCAAAAATCCGAAAAAGTTCAAAAACTCTGAAAAGTCCCAAAACCCGAAAACTCTGAAAAATCCGAAAACTCGGAAAATTCTGAAAACTCGGAAAAATCCAAAAAGAAATTTAAACTCGGAAAAGTCCGATCTTCAAATGGTCTATGTTGACCACTCCCCCAATCCTTAGGCCGCGCCCCCTTTTTGTATCCTTTGAACCGTTTGTCATAGAGACTCGCGAGAGACCCTCTCCCCCGTTGGCCGGCGGTGCACAGGCGTCACCCACACTTTCACAATTTCCCCTGCGCGGAATTGTCTAGTTATTATTATTATTATTATTATTATTATTATTATTATTATTATTATTATTATTATTATTATTATTATTATTATTATTATTATTATTATTATTATTATTATTATTATTATTATTATCATCCAGGAGGGAAAAGACACTTTGGATAGTAAGTAAGTAAGTAAGTAAGTAAGTAAGTAAGTAAGTAAGTAAGTAAGTAAGTAAGTAAGTAAGTAAGTAAGTATTTATAAAGCACCTTTCATACATGTCATGTAGCTCAAAGTGCTGTACACAATTATAGGCATATATAACGATAAAAGCAATAAAGTCACAGTGATCAGTTAAGATCAATGTTTAAAAAAAAAAATAATAATAATAATAGTAACGTAACAATGAAAATAACGTAAAAACAGTCATTTGCTTACCAGTTTGGGAGAACAGGTCCGCACAAACATTTCCGCTCAGTGGCAACCGGAAGTGCACTAAACCAATGCACTTGTATGGTAGGTAGCAATGTTTAGCTCTTATAACGCTAGTGTAGTTACGTTTTTATCAGTGGTCATAGTTGGGTCCATAGTGCTTTACCAAGTCCCATGGATCCATCAGTGGCCGTGTATTGTGGTAGAAAGAAAGAAAAAGAAAAACGTATAAAGAAAACAGTCTAAAGTTTGAAAGTTTGGGAGGTCCGCAAAAACACGACCGTTCAGCTCAGAAGCTGAGGCGTGTCAAAAACTTTTGAAAAACTGGAGGCGTGTCTCCTATGTACCCGTTCCTTCATCTAAAAAGTTTGAAAGTTTGGGAGGTCCGCAAAAACACGACCGTTCAGCTCAGAAGCTGAGGCGTGTCAAAAACTTTTGAAAAACTGAAGTAGGGACTGCATCTCTGCCTTCCTGACCAGGAAACACTTTGCAACTGTGATCTCCTCTGGTAATAGTTGGATATTGTAATGTATGGCGAGGGGTTGCAGCAATTCCACTGAGAGAAACTGGTCTGAGGCTGGATAACATGCCTGTATGCCTCTCATAAGTTGTTATCCAACTCATGAGAACCTGCTCTCAAGCTCTTGCAGCATTCTGTCGACGACTGGATAGAACAGTCTTTGTCTCAGCTGATCTCCTGAGCTGAGGTCTGAGCTTGTGCCACAAGATGACTCAACTACATACTCGTCCATCCTTTTCTGCTTCCTCCTTTGGCTGGTAGTATGTTCCTCAATCCAAAGGCCATTACATATGGCCTTTGTCCTGTCATACATGTCCACTGCCATCTCTGAGGTGCGATAACCTTTGAGTGTGTCCTGCACTGTGCTTTTAAATAGTACAGATATTGAAGTGGTGCACTTTAACGCAGCAGCACCTGGAGCCATCCATACCCATGTCCAGTGTCCTATAATAAGCTTTAATCGAACCCTGGTTCATTTCCTCTGATAGTCCGGTTGGTTTGGGGTGGTGTGAAAGCTCATTCACTCTTGCAAGTGAACCCTGCTGCGGTTCATTTGAGATGTGAATGCAAAGCAGACCAAAGGCAGGAAAAGACCCAAAAATCTAATATTTTTTTTATGAGAAGACTGAAACATATGCATATAATGAAACACACAATACAGTTTTTTTTCGATTGCCTAAGCATGATTTTGAAAACGGGGCCCGGTGTTTCAAAACACACAATTAGCACAACCACACACACAATTATCAGAACACATCAGATCCTTTGCTAAATTAAACACACAATTAAACCATACACTAATTTATAAAAATTACATTTTGTTACCATATGAAACACATGTTTCATATGACTTAATTCTGTTTGAACCAGTTACACACACTGCTGTGCTTAACCTAAAACACATTTAGCAATTCTACTTCTCAGTGATTAGAGTACTGTAAGTGAAGTACGCAGAGAATGTGCAAATATACAATAAATTCACCAAACACTACACAAGACCAATGCTGTGATGAAAATATAATTTATTTATCTACATATACCCAAATCAATGATGCAGACTGATGAGAAAAATTACATTTTCTCTCCATATACCCAAATCAATGATGCAGACTGATGAAAATATAAATGTTCTTTCCATATAACCAAATCAGTCAACATTTCAACATGGAGAATCACAACAATACATGTCCCAGTTTTCATGCTACTATGTGCATAACACTGTAAGCTCAGCAAATATCAGACAAACATAAAATACTGTATCCAGTAGGCTACAGGTTAAAATGACATTAAAACAAAATTTTCTTTGAAAAAATTTAAACAGAAAATACTAGACATTATCTCTTTGCCTAGCTGGATCTGGCAAGATAATTTTTTGTTGTGATTCTCCATGTTGACTGATTTGGGAAAATGGGAGAAAATGTATATTTTCATCAGTCTGCATCATTGGTTGTCTTGTGTAGTGTTTGGTGAATGTATTGTATATTTTCACGTTCTCTGTGTACAGTACTTCACTCTCCTTCCATTTTGGTTGAAGACAGGTGAACTCACCTGCTGCATTTTTATAGTGCTTAAACCTGATTGGTGTATCTACAATTAAGCAATGGTGTGTTTGTGCATCTGATGGCTGTGTTTAACCAATTGGCTCATATGTGTGGTAATTTGACATTCTGTGTCTAATGTAATGCAAGTGTGTTTAGTGTTTTGCAAATCACTGTGTGTATTGTTTTGCAAAAAGTGTGAGGGGTTGTAGGGGTGCAAATCTGGGCCTACATTTTGCTCCTTGAGTGTAAGGTTTTGATAATTGTGTAATACTTTTGATTTGAGTGTTTATGCAATTGAAGAAAACTGTAAAGACTAGAGATGAACTGTTTATTTCTTTTGTACATAGGCTGTGCATATGTTTGTTTGTTTGTTTGTTTATTTGCTTATGTGTATGATTCTTAACTGTGTTTTTATTTTGTTATTGGTGTATATGTGTGTATGTATGTACAGTATATGTATATATATTATATATATATGTATATATATATGTGTATATATGTATATTTGTACTCCTGTTGGGGCTTCTTGGACCAGATCAATGTTTTATCTGGCTAAATAAAGGTTAAATAAATAAATAAGAAAGTGATGATTTGGTCCTGTTAACCCCCCCTCCACCCCCCCCCCCCCCCCCCGGGCTGAAGCCCCCAATGTTTTCTAACCCTAAAAACGCCCCTGGACGGTAGCCAAAGTAATCACAACGAATATTTAATTAATAATTACCATGGATTGAACAAAAGAAATATAACGTAACGACAAACAAGAACACATACTGCACAGACAGGATCAGCATCAGACAAAGGGAAGAGACAGAATACTTATACATGAGGGAATGATGAGACAAGACACACCTGGGTTAATTACAAATGGGTACAGCTGGAGGGGAAAACAATAAGGACTACAAAACCACGACAGCGAACTACAACTAGACACGACACATCACACTAGGAGCGCCTGATCAGGGCACAAAACACATAACAGAAGGCAAAGACAACTTTGAACTGTTGAACAGTAATCCAGAACTATTTTATTGCACTGTAAAAAAAAATATATATATATATTTTAATCTATTCTATTCTACTATTTTATTGCACTGCACTATTGCACTATTTTACTCTGTCTATTTTATCTTACTCTTTTTATCATTGTCTATTTAAAACTGAATCAAACCATAAACAAGGTGGCCTGTTGGGATGTCCTAATGTGAAAAACTGTGATTTGCACTTTATGTGCTCATTTTATTTTAACATTCAGGTGTCAGAGAGGGAAATATTCAGGTGTCAGGGAGGGAAACATTCAGGTGTCAGAGAGGGAAACATTCAGGTGTCAGGGAGGGAAACATTCAGGTGTCAGGGAGGGAAACATTCAGGTGTCAGGGTGGGAAACATTCAGGTGTCAGAGAGGGAAACATTCAGGTGTCAGGGAGGGAAACATTCAGGTGTCAGGGAGGGAAACATTCGGGTGTCAGAGAGGGAAACATGCAGGTGTCAGGGAGGGAAACATTCAGGTGTTTCATGTGTCAGGGAGGGAAACATTCAGGTGTCAGGGAGGGAAACATTCAGGTGTCAGGGAGGGAAACATTCAGGTGTCAGGGAGGGAAACATTCAGGTGTCAGAGAGGGAAACATTCAGGTGTCAGGGAGGGAAACATTCAGGTGTCAGAGAGGGAAACTTTCAGGTGTCAGAGAGGGAAACATGCAGGTGTCAGATAGGGAAACATTCAGGTGTCAGGGAGGGAAACATTCAGGTGTCAGGGAGGGAAACATTCAGGTGTCAGAGAGGGAAACATTCAGGTGTCAGGGAGGGAAACATTCAGGCCTTTCAGGTGTCAGGGAGGGAAACATTCAGGTGTCAGGGAGGGAAACATTCAGGTGTCAGGGAAGGAAACATGCAGGTGTCAGAGAGGGAAACATTCAGGTGTCAGGGAGGGAAACATTCAGGTGTCAGGGAGGGAAACATTCAGGTGTCAGAGATGGAAACATGCAGGTGTCAGGGAGGGAAACATTCAGGCCTTTCAGGTGTCAGGGAGGGAAACATTCAGGTGTCAGGGAGGGAAACATTCAGGTGTCAGGGAGGGAAACTTTCAGGTGTCAGGGAGGGAAACTTTCAGGTGTCAGGGAGGGAAACTTTCAGGTGTCAGAGAGGGAAACATTCAGGTGTCAGGGAGGGAAACATTCAGGTTTTCATCAGGCCTCAAGATTCAAGATTCAAGAGTTTTATTTGTCACATACATACACAAGACATGCAGTGAAATGTAGGTGGCCATGCCCGCCTCGATTGTGCAAAAATACAAATAGAAAAATAGAATAGACATGTTAAAAAAAGTTATATGAATAAAATACAATGCTAAGTGTAAGAAATAAAGGTAATGAGTAATATATACAGTAATATACACATATACAGTTCGGACTATTGCAAAAAAAAAGTACAGTCGTTATTTTCTTTTTCTTTTTAAAGTGACCTTTTTTTGTTGTGTGTGGGGTGTGTGAGAGAGCATGTGTAGTGTGTGTGTGTGTGTTCATGTGTGCTTGTGTGTGGAGAGATCAGGCCTGTTTTACCACAAGATGCCAGTCCAAACCACATCCCCTGTCTCAAAGACATACAATGTTTTTGCCAACTGCCTCAGAGGTGAGTGGATTCAGAAATACACCAGCCATTTTCACTTCTTCCTTGTTGTTTTTGGATTAAAGGCGACATGTCAAAATTTGTGTTGGCTAACTTAAGTTGCATCTGGCTGGTGGTGACAGCGAGTGATGAAGGAGAATTCCCCCCCTACATGAATGTTGTAATTGTTGCAATTCTGTGAAAGTAGACATTTTTGTAAAGATTTGCCCACATTTGCCTGTGATCTGACTCATCAAATTGCATTCCCTGATATGGTTCGAAACAAGTTTCATGTTTCCATAACCACTGTATATTAAACATCTAATATTCTTTTTTTATTGACGTTTAATATTTTTGACGTGATATGTCTATATTACCTGTTTAAACGACAGGTCATAAACGAGGAGATGGCTGATAACATTCAACTCGATGTCGGCCGAACTGAAAGTTTCCACACTTGGCACCAATGTGCGTTCACGCACTACACAGTGACGTGATGACCCTTCCTTCTTTTATAGTTTCCTTGTGTAAAATGGTAAATAGTGCATTTATATAGCGCTTCTATCCTCACATTCACCCATTCACTCACACACAGACGACGGGGGCAAACATGCAAGGTGCCGACCTGCTCATCGGGAGCAGTTAGGGGTTAAGTGTCTTGCTCAAAGACATTTTGACACCCTGCGTGGAGGAGCTGGAATCGAACCGGGAATCTCTGGATTACCAGATGACTGCTCCACCTCCCGAGCCACTGTCACCCCCCCCCCCTGTAAACCCCAATAGCAAATAAGAAACACATTCCTTTCCTATTCAACATATTATTAATGGTGCATTCTGTTACAAACAAAACATCTTCTGTCACAGAGTGGCCCTGGCATTAATTGAGGTGGGAACAGGGTGGAAAGGAATCCCAACCTGAGTATGACATAAGAGCAAAAGAGCAAAACGTGTAAATATGGTCAGTAGAGCTATTATTAGAGTTATTGAAGAATTTAGGTCAAAGGTCAACAAGCTAAACTACTTATAGCCAATAAAGATGGATATGGATTTTTTGGTGATCCATTATATATAATCCTTTCTTTTTCTTGTCTACAGGCTATTATTGTCTGTTAACCCCATAGAGGAATAAAGATTTATTTTCCATTGTTTAAGAATTCCCCTGATTTTAACAAGCGCTTTTGAGTCATTTACATTTTTATGAGAAAATTAAAGGATTGTACTTTTGCATATTTTAATTGGCTTTTAAGGAAAAGGGAGTGCTGGGCATTTTAACCGTGAAGAATTGTTAAATTGGATTCTAACTTTGACTTGTTCCAGCCAGACATAAAAAAAGGATTTTGATAAAGGGGAAATTTCATGGCATTTTGATGAAAAAGTGGGAGAGTGTCGGATGAGAGCGTCTGCACAGCGGTGAGTGGAGTCAGCCTGCTGTTGTATCCACATGTTTGATGTAGGATCATTACACAATGAAAATGTGATTCAAATAAATCTTATAACTGATTACTGTTACTGTTATTAATATTAATTAGCAGGCCACATAAAGATACAAAAGATTCCTTCTCTTGCTGCATTTAAAAGTATGATCTCAGATTTGTCACCGTCTCAGCCGATTTCTTATTGTTTATTGTTATTTATTGTGCCTATATATATGAAACTGCTGATAAAGGGTGTCTTGCTCTGTAAGCCTGTCGTCGCTCTAAATGAGGGTGACCTCAGTGTCTTAAAATAAAGGTTTGAAATTTAATTAAATGAAAAAGATAAACATAACCATTTAAAGGCGTAGTTTAACGGCTAATCCATAATACACATTTGTTGCGCCCCCAGGAAACTGACCTGGACTAGTTTTCTTCCTCGCAGGTTCCCAGAACAGCAATACAGCACATATACATGAAGGTATAAGAGAAATATATTTGGAAATTTGTATTTTAATACAATAGAAAGTAATGTGGGGGGGGGGTAGGAAATCTCATGTGAACCTACCAGCTCACTGATGACCTAATTGTTTGGTGCTGTCACTCACCACACAGCAACCTATGGGGAGATGGGGGGAGGTACTGTACCCTGACCTATCAGCTAACTGACCCTGAGTGTGAGGTAACCAGGTGAAACAAAAATGGCGGAATGCGCACATAGTTATCGGGGGCAAAATGGCAAAATGTAGTATAGCTACACATAGTTAATGGTGCCAAAATGGCAGAACACACAATAATATAATTACACACCCTCAAGACCCCTACACTCTGCATCTTCTGGCCACCTCAGACCCACTCCTATCTGAGCTCGTGGGGGGTTATCAAAGTTATTCTCAACTAAACTTTGTACTGTCTTTTACTATTATGCACTCTGCTACTTAGGTAATCTATCTTGCCTATATTACTACCTACTATGCTAATATGTCTATATATTACTACCTACTATGCTACTATGTCTATACTACTACCAGTACCTACTATGCTAATATGTCTATAAGATAAGATAAGATAAGATAAGATATTCCTTTATTGATCCCCTTGGGGAAATTCAGGCATCATAGCAGCATGGGGGGGAGGGGGGGAGGGGTACAGGTAGTAAAACAACACAGTATACAGGTAGTAAAAGACAACACAGGCAGTGTAAACAATTTGATCAATATGGTCAATATAATTTACTATCTGACTAGCTGAGGAATATTCACATTATTCACAGTGTCACATGAGGTGCAGTATGCATGAGGTAGTGTTATAATTTACTATCTACTGAGTATACATTAATCAAAGTACCAGGGTAGTCTACTTTGTCCCCCTTGGGTTCCTATAAGTCCCAGGTCAATGTCTGGTAGCAGTCGCTGTCGCTGCCCCCTGTTGTGGGGCCTGGAGGCTGCTAGTCGCTGCCCACTGTTGTGGAGCCTGATGGCCGCTGGTATGAAGGACTGTCCGAGGCGGTTAGTTGAGTGTCGGGGGGGGATGAGTCTGTGGCTGAACGAGCTTCTCATCTTGACTAGCTCGTCGTAGAGGGGGTGGTAGGGGTTCTCCATGATGGCATCCAGCTTCCTTATCATCCCCCTCTCTACCATCACCTCAAGTCTAGGTAGCTCGACTCCCACCACGGAGCTAGCCTTCCTCACCAGCTTGTTGAGCTTGTTGGTGTCCCTTGAGTTGATGTAGCCTCCCCAGCATGCCACAGCATAGAAGAGGATGCTGGCCACAACAGACTGGTAAAAAGACTGCAGCAGTTTGTTGCACACATTGAAGGACCTGAGTCTCCTCAGGAAGAACAGCCTGCTCTGTCCCTTCCTGTAGAGGGCCTCTGTGTTGTCCGACCAGTCCAGTTTATTGTTCAGGTGTACCCCAAGGAACTTGTATGAGTCCACCATCTCCACATCCACCCCTCGGATGGAGATAAGAATCGGGGGGGGCCTCTTCTTGCCCCTCCGGAAGTCCACCACCAGCTCCTTGGTCTTACTGGTGTTGAGTTGGAGGTGGTTGCTGTCGCTCCACCCCACGAAGCTCTCCACCAGGGCTCTGTACTCCTCCTCATCATCGTCGGTGATGTAGCTTACGATGGAGGAGTCGTCTGAGAACTTCTGCAGGTGGCACCCGCTGGAGTTGCGGCAGAAGTCTGAGGTGTAGAGGGTGAAGAGGAAGGGTGACAGCACAGTTCCCTGGGGGGCGCCGGTGTTGCTCACCAGTACGTCAGACTGACTGTCCTTTAGTCTGACGTACTGTGGCCTCTCAGTGAGGTAGTCCTTGATCCAGGCCACCAAGCCGTGCTCCAGCTGCATCGCAGAGAGCTTCTCCGCTAGCAGTGACGGCTGGATGGTGTTGAAGGCGCTGGAGAAATCAAAGAACATAATCCTCACTGAGCTGCGCGGCTTCTCCAGGTGCGTGTACGCTCTGTGGAGCATGTAGATGATGGCATCCTCCACCCCGATGTTTGCCTGGTATGCAAACTGCAGGGGGTCGAGGGAGTCACGCACCAGGGGCTTGAGGTGTTGCAGGACCAGTCTCTCAAACGTCTTCATGACGTGTGACGTCAGAGCGACTGGCCTGTAGTCGTTGGGGGTGCTGGGACGTCCCTTCTTGGGCACCGGGACAATGCAGGAGGTCTTCCAGAGCTGGGGCACCCTCTCCAGCCTCAGGGAGAGGTTGAAAAGATGCTGGAGCGGTGCTGCCAGCTGCTCTGCACATACCTTGAGCACCCTGGGATTGGTGTTGTCCGGTCCTCTGGCCTTGTTTACGTTAATTTTGGAGAGCTGCCTACTGACCTGACTGGTTGTGATCGTCAGGGTTGGGGGTGGTGGGCAGTCTGCTGGTGTTGGGGGTGGGGTGCCGTTGCTGATGGGTGTGGGTGGGTGGGGGGTGGGGGGGCTGCTTTGTAGGTGTGATCTGGTGCTGGTGTCGATGGGTGGGGGGAGGGGTGTGGGGAGGCCACTCTGGTCAAAGCGGTTGAAAAACGAGTTGAACTCGTTTGCACGCTCTGGAGGGCCCTCCACAGCTGTGCCCTGCTGTTTGAAACCAGTGATCTTCCTGACCCCCGCCCACACCTCCCTGGTGTTGTTGGCCTGTAGTCTGCCCTCCAGCCTGTCCTTGTAGCTGACCTTGGCTGCCCTTAGCTCTTTTTTGAGCTCCCTTTGGACAGCCCTGGCCTGCTCAGTGTCCCCTGCCATGAAGGCCCTCTTTTTCCTGTTTAGCAGGTGTTTAATGTCCTTGCTAATCCAGGGTTTATTGTTTGAGAAGCAGCGTACCCTCTTTGTGGGTACGATGCTCTCCTCACAGAACCTGATGTAGTCTGTGATGCAGTGGGATAGTCCATCAATGTCATCACCGTAAGCCCTCTCAAACATATCCCAGTCTGTCGACCTGAAACACTCCTGTAGCTCCTCCTCGACGTCGTCAGACCACTGTGGGACAGACATGGTGGTCGGAGGCTGTCTCTTAATGAGAGGCGTGTATGTGGATACAAGCCTCACAAGGTTGTGGTCTGACTGGCCGAGGGGGGGCAGGGAAGTCGCACTGAAAGCCTCCTTCACGTTAGCATACAGGAGGTCCAGAGTTTTGTCTCCCCTGGTTTTGCAGGTGACATACTGGGTGAAGTTTGTCAGGGTCTTGTTCAGTCTGACATGGTTGAAGTCCCCATTGATAAAAATAAATGCATCCGGGTGTTTTGTCTGAAGCGCCGCGACGGTGGAGTGTATGACGTCACTCGCCTGCGCCGCCGCCGCGCTGGGTGGGATGTAAACAGTGAGAGCCAGGACGTGTGTTATTTCTCGCGGTAAATAGTATGGCCGCAGACTCAGTGCCAATAGTTCAATGTCGGGGGAACAGATACGTTCCTTAATGGTGATGTGCCCCGGGTGGCACCATTTGGAGTTAACAAAGACAACAAGCCCTCCGCCTCTCCGCTTGCCGCTCTGTTTACTCCGGTCGGCGCGCACCACCGTGAAGCCCTCCTGTTCTATTGCACTGTCCGGGATGTTCTCGTTCAGCCAGGATTCGGTGAAGCACAGTAGGCTTGCCTCCTTGTACTCACGCTGGTTGATCATCAGGGCTGAGAGCTCGTCGGTCTTGTTGACCAGCGATCGCACGTTCCCCATGACGACAGCGGGCAGGTAAGGCTTGAATCTCCTGCTGTCCTTTATCCTGTCCTTCACGCTCGAGCCAGCGCGATTTCCCCGTCTGCGAATCCTTATTTCGGCTGGTAGATTCCTCGGTGGTTCTGCAACTCTGTTTCGAAAGCAGAGGAGAGCCTCCCTCGGGTAAACCAGCCCGCCGTTGTTGCTGTTGTTGTTGTTGTTGTTGTCCTGCCGCGGGTAAACCAGCCCGCCGCCGGTGTTGTTGTCCATTGTTCAGAGCTGTGCTCGACCGAACTTGCCTAACTCAGCTAACTTCACAGAAGTTGTTACAAATGCCTTAACTTGGTCTAAAGCAACGCACAGTCACTTATACACCTATTAAGTAAGTATAATCACAAAAAGAATAAGTAAGAAGTAGTAAACGGGATAAGAAGTAAAGGGGGTGGGAGCTGCAATGAAAAGGCTGCCACTCTCCTCTGCGCCAACTCCTCGGCCCCACCCCACAGCATACTACTACCTACTATGCTAATATGTCTATACTACTATCTACTATGCTAATATGTCTATACTATTATGCACTCAAGACTGTAGCACTCAAGTTCAACACTGTTTGACGAACAATCTTACTGACCCTTAGCTGCCAGAGTTGTACCCTTCCTCCTGACTTGTTGTACAGAACTTGAAAGTCGCTTTGGATAAAAGCGTTCAGCTAGATGACTGAATGTAAATGTAAATGTAAATGTAGGCACACCAACACCGCCCACATACATGGCTTCTACGCTTAACATTATACATTGCATTTCACGCTCAATTTGTGAGCCACAATTAAACTAATTTAGTGGGCGACAGCAGCATGCTCTCAGAATGCCTGTGTTTACACTATAGGCCTGTCCCCGACTAAGGATTTGTATAGTCAACTTTGATTGGCCGAAATTTGCCGATAGTAGTCGACTACCCCCCGAATGCGAATTTTCTTTTTATTATAATATTTATTTATTATTTAATTTCATTCCATTTGGGCTGTGGGGGGTGCTTAATGTATGAAGGAGTCGACTGAAGGCTTTTTTTTTTTTTATCCACTTTTTTCTCCTCCTGTTTTTCTCAGATCTTTCTCCCATCCCAATTTTTTTGTCGTTATGCCAATTCCCCCCTCCCCTTCCTGGTCGTTGCTCGCATGTGCCCCCCACTGGTCGGTCTATGGAGCCCTGAAGTCTATCAGATGCTTCCTCCGTCACATAGGAGACAGCCAGCAACCTCTTTTCACCTGCCAGCGCGGACTCTCATTGGTAAAGTGTAACGTGTGGGAGGCTCACACTACCTTCACTATATCCCTTCTTTGCTGTGCAGGCGCCCTGACCGACCTGTAGGAGTCGCTGTTTACAACGTCCAGTTGTAATACCACCCCACCGGCTTCCCTCCCGCTGACTCTGCCAATTGAGCCAGTATGACGGCCGGCCCAAGCCGGAGGCAACGCTGACAGCCGGATTCGATACCGGTGTCTCTTGCGTTGGTGACGAGCGCTTAGACTGCTACGCCACCCAGCCGCCTGATTGAAGGCTTCTTGTCCTCTGAGAAAGCATGCAATTGGTCCACTGATGGATACATCTTGTTTGTCTAGATATTTGTCTAGTGTGTTCATTAGACGGGTGAAATCCTCTTTCAGTGCCTCTGTGCCCATTTTCCTAGGCAGTTAGCCTCGCTGGTATGCGCGCCATTTTTTGTGTGCATTCGACTAAGAGGTTGACAGTCGACTACGGCTCCTTTCGATCGATTAGTCCAGGGGTTCCCAAACTTTTCAGGCCAGGACCCAGAAAATAAGGCGTCAGAGAGCCGCGGCCCAATGCACATCGTCAGGCTTTTTTATTTTATTTTTTTGCCAGGTGACTGATTTTTTAAGCCAAATATCACTTCAATCCTATTAAGTTAGTTCAAGTTAGTTATTCATTTATATGTGCTATTTATGAGAGGGCTAACTTGTTGCAAAATAATAATGATAATAATAATAGCCTCATTAAAATACTATTGTTGCTTCGGTTGTTTTCAGCGTTTTATGTGCATAATCTGTTATTTAGATTGAAATGTTCGTTGAAATAAGTAGATTTTTCGTTTTTGTTTATTTATTAAGTTAATATAAAACCATATAGTCACATTTTAGAATACAATAGAATAGAATTTTTGAATACAACTAGAAACACTGTCCTGGCCTGCTTCTAAGTTCAGTGGCCTGACAAAAAAAATAAAAATGATTTTATTTATTTTAAATTTTTTTGGAAATCATCTCGCGGCCCACCCGTGGCTGCTCGCGACCCAAAGGTTGCGAGCTTTCGGAACCACTGAGTCGACTATTCGACTAGTCGAGGTCAGCCCTAGTTTACAGCATATCATGCGACAAGCAAGGCTCTGCTGATTGACGTCTGTTTGGACACGGGGTGCAGGGCAGTGCCTAGCAGACCACTGCGGGGGCCGTGCCTGCGGACAACGGGGTACAGCGGACAGTGTTGTAGTACTCTAGTCCTGGACTGATTTTCAGGCCTCGTGACTCGACTTGGACTCGAGCATCGACTGCATTCGGACTCGGAAAGGTGCAGACAAGGACTCAGACTTGTTAATTGATTTCTGGTTGAAATCAAATTCTGCGATTTTTTTTACGATTAATTGCGAATATTTTCATGTTGAGCTAGAGATTGTGGATGAATACGCACAGAAAGGTACACCATGCAAATGTTAATGCTTTATTTGTTTTAAACGAGACGATTTAGAAAGGTGGGCAATGGTGAAATACATTGCGTTGGACAGAGGGTGGAACACGGAAAAACGGCAATGACGTAACCACTACACCTCCCTATAGTCCTAACAGTTATCAAGTTCACCAGCCGTTAGTTCTCCAGAAATTGGCAGCAGTCCGTGGCATGCCCACGGTTGTGGAGCCTGATGGCTACTGGCTTTGCGTGACTTTGCGTTCCCCAAAAACTTGAGTAAATAGACTTAGTTACATTCCTCCCCTGCCCAGTATTTCAAACATAATCATGTATCCTCTAAAATGGAAAAACTCAATTGCCAAATCCATCAAAATGTACTTGAGTAAATGTACTTGGTTACTTTCCATCACAGCCCATTACTTCCTATGCGCACATGTATCCCATACAATTAAAACACTAGTACCCAGGGGCGGTCAGGTGGCGTAGCGGAGATTGCGCTCGTCGCCAACGCAGGAGATGCTGGGTTCGAGCCCAGCTCTCGGCGTTGTCACCAGCTTGGCTGGCCGTTCACACTAATACAATTGGCAGTATTAGGGGGTGGGGAAGCTGGCGGGTGGGAATCTGGCGTTGTGGACAGCGATGCCTACAGGTCAGGTCTCGGCGCTTGCTAAGCGGGGCAGGACTTGGTGGAGATAGCGTGCCCTCCCACGCATTACACTTTACCAATGAGAGTCCTCGCTGCCAAGTGAAAAGACGTCACTGGCTGTCGGCGCACGTCTCGGAGGAAGCGTGCGATTATATTTTGTACACTGTTTATTTTTCTTGTATTTTTATATTGAGATCTAATTGTATTGCCTATATTTATGTATTTCTATTATTACCCTGCCCATACTGCTATGACGCCCGAATTTCCCCAAGCGATCAATAAAGGAATATCTTATAATATCTTATCCTTATCTTATCTTGTCTTATCTTATCTTATCTTATCTTATCTTATCTTATCTTATCTTATCTTATATTATCTTATTGTATCCTTATCTTATCTTATCCTTATCTTATCTTATCTTAGCTAGCATGCCCATGTTTCTCTCCAGGCACCTGTTTGTTTGGGGCTAACTTCTACAACTCTGGGAATATACCTTTTTGTCAGCGCTGACTTGTAACTTCAAGAATTCTAGAGAAATATGGTTGTCAGATAGATATATAACTTGCAATTCTTTTTTTTTAAAGAATTGAATTGAGTTCTAATAGTATGGTCAGGGCTATGGAACGTCATCTAGAATTCTACATGGTTAATTTGATAGGCGATGAAATAGACCATCAACCATTCTTGTAAAACTCGAATGATCCTAAAACTGAAAATTTCTTTTCTGCCAAGGAAGTCTGCTAGTGCCTACACTCTTGTCCTTGTTTAATTGTTGTTATTGGGTCTATTTCTGCTATAGCTGCACTTACGGCTGCTGTGTTTATTCTACTAACATTAACGTTACTGCTCATTGTGTTTATTCTACTAATGTTACTGCTTGTTGCTTCTGGAGACACCATTATGGTTTTGCTAATGGTGGCCGGTATCACACTCCACTTGCAAACATCTCTGCCCAAAGAGGAAGTAAACAAAACGGTACTTGTGTTATTAACATACTGAATAAATAATATTATTGTTCCTCCCCATATGTGTTTTGTGTCTCTTTTATAAATAACACTGAAAATGGAAAGAAATTGGAATAAAGTCATCAAAGGCATAAAGGCATGGGAATTATGATGAACGTGGCCATAAAAGTCTGGTTTCCTGACACAGAAAACATAGTCTGTTTACTTTTCTGATAAGTACATCACTGCATAACTCATACATGTTCAGACAAGCATGATTTATGGGTTATTAACCTATTTGTGATACTCTGTATACACCATGGGGAACCGCTCCCGCCTACCTTCGGTCAATGGTCTCTAACTACACACCCTCAAGACCCCTACGCTCTGCATCTTCTGGTCGTCTCAGACCCACTCCTATCCGAGCTCCGGGAGGGTCATCAAGGAGAAGCCGCCTTTTCTCAGTCCTTGCCCCACAATGGTGGAACAAACTTCCCACCACAGTTAGGACAGCCGAAACCCGTCCAATATTTCGCTGTCGACTAAAGACGCACTTCTTCAACCATTATCTGAAATTTTAAAAAGATTATAATAATCTAACCCCAACTAACCTTACTGTCATGCACTTGTGGTAATATACTAACCTACATTGTAGCACTCAACACTTTGATGAACATTGTTACTCAGCTGATAGAGTTGTGCCCTTCCTGATGACTTGTCGTACAGAACTTGTAAGTCGCTTTGGATAAAAGCGTCAGCTAAATGATGTAAATGTAAATGTACACCCAAATAAACATTAACTAATTTGGTCATGGGTGTCTGTATTTGGTAAAGAAGATTTTGGCCAAAGAGGCTGGACACAGGAAGAGAGAAGACAGGCGAGAAAACGAATAGGAGGCGATGATGTCATCACTGAAAACTCAGCACTGTAAATAAAATATGTCAAAATTAGCCAAACCTAGTTTACCCTCATTACAGATACAGATACAGATACAGTTACAGATACAGATACAGATACAGTTACAGATACAGACACAGATACAGATACAGTTACAGATACAGATACATATACAGATAAGATACAGTTACAGATACAGTTACAGATACAGTTACAGATACAGATACAGATACAGATACAGATACAGATACAGTTACAGATACAGTTACAGATACAGATACAGTTACAGATACAGATACAGATACAGATTCAGATTCAGATTCAGATTCAGATTCAGATTCCTTTATTGAGCCATTTGTGTAAAACACATTGGTAATTGTTGCAGCAATACAGTGTATGCATTCTTTCTTTTTTCACAGTAAACAAACACCAACACAGACAAGAAACGAAAACAGTGCAGTGGGGGATTAATCAATAAATAAAATACATATATATATATAAAGTGAAGTGTGCAGAGATCCAGTACGGACTAGTGCAGTGCAGTCAATGTCATTGTGCCAGTGTCACTTGGGGGCAGAGGGGGGGGGGGGGGCCTGAGGCATTGATCAGCCTGGCGGCTGAGGGGAAGAAGCTCAGTCTGTGTCGAGCTTTCACAGCCTTTGGGATCCTCAGCCTTCTCCCAGAGGGGAGCAGGGTGAAGAGGCTGTGACCGGGGTGGGATGGGTCGGCCATGATCTTTCTCGCCCTCTTCAGCGCCCTGGAGTCGTGCAGGGACCTGAGGGAGGGCAGGGGACAGCCGATCACCCTCTCCGCGGAGCGAATCACCCGCTGCAGCTTGGCAAGATCTTTTGCCGCTGCAGCAGGGAACCAGGAGATGATGGAGTGGGTGAGGATGGACTCAATGATGGCCGTGTAGAATTGGGCCATCATGGTCCTCGGCAGTTTATATTTCTTCAACTGCCGGAGGAAGAACATCCTCCCCTGGGCCTTCTTGAGCAGGCCCGTGATGTTGAGCTCCCACTTCAAATCCCGGGAGATGGTCATGCCGAGGAATCAGTATGATGGGAGGGGGCAGGGCTGCTTTCTTCCTGAAATCCACTACCATCTCCACTGTCTTTTGAGCATTGAGCTCCAGGTTGTTGCAGCTGCACCAGCTCTGCAGCCTCTCGATCTCCCTCCTGTAGGCCGACTCGTCCCCCCTGGAGATGAGACCCACCAGGGTGGTGTCGTCAGCGAATTTCAGGAGTTTGACCGAGGGGTGTAGAGAGATACAGTTACAGATACAGTTACAGATACAGATACAGTTACAGTTACAGATACAGATACAGTTACAGTTACAGATACAGATACAGATACAGAAACAGATACAGATACAGTTACAGATACAGATACAGTTACAGATACAGTTACAGATACAGTTACAGATACAGATACAGATACAGTTACAGATACAGATACAGATACAGATAAGATACAGATACAGATATAGATACAGATACATATACAGATAAGATACAGATACAGATACAGATAAGATACAGATATAGATACAGATACAGATATAGATACAGATACAGATAAGATACAGATACAGATACTGATACAGATACAGATACAGATAAGATACAGATACAGATACAGTTACAGATACAGATAAGATACAGATACAGATACAGTTACAGATACAGATACAGATACAGTTACAGATACAGATACAGATAAGATACAGATACAGTTACAGTTACAGATATAGATACAGATATAGATACAGATACAGATACAGATACAGATAAGATACAGTTACAGATACAGATATAGATACAGATATAGATACAGATACAGATACAGACACAGATACAGATACAGATATAGATAAGATACAGATACAGATACAGATACTGATACAGATACAGATACAGATAAAGATATAGACACAGATAAGATATAGATAAGATATAGATACAGATACAGATACTGATACTGATACAGACACAGATACATATACAGATACAGATATAGATAAGATACAGATACAGATAAGATATAGATAAGATACAGATACAGATACGGTTACAGATACAGATACAGATACAGATACAGTTACAGATACAGTTACAGATACAGATACAGATACAGTTACAGATACAGATACAGATACAGTTACATATACAGATACAGATACAGATACAGATAAGATACAGATACAGATAAGATACAGATACAGATACAGATACAGTTACAGATACAGATACAGATACAGATACAGATAAGATACAGTTACAGATACATATACAGATACCAATAAGATACAGATACAGATAAGATACAGATACAGTTACAGATACAGTTACAGATACAGTTACAGATACAGTTACAGATACAGTTACAGATACAGATACAGATACAGATACAGTTACAGATACAGTTACAGATACAGATACAGATACAGATACAGATACAGATAAGATACAGATACAGATACAGTTATAGATACAGATACAGTTACAGTTACAGATAAGATACAGTTACAGATACAGTTACAGATACAGATACAGATACAGTTACAGATACAGATACAGATACAGTTACAGATACAGTTACAGATACAGATACAGTTACAGATACAGATACAGTTACAGATACAGATACAGATAAGATACAGATAAGATACAGATACAGTTACAGTTACAGATACAGATACAGATACAGATAAGATACAGATACAGATAAGATACAGATACAGATACAGATATAGATATAGATATAGATACAGATACAGTTACAGATACAGATACAGATACAGTTACAGATACAGATACATATACAGTTACAGATACACTTACAGATACAGATACAGATACAGTTACAGTTACAGATACAGATACAGACACAGATACAGATAAGATACAGATAAGATACAGATACAGATATAAATACAGATACAGATACAGTTACAGATACAGATACAGTTACAGATACAGATACAGATACAGATACAGATGATGATGACAGCAACGAGACACTCAATGACAGTCAAGGAGAGAGAGAGAGAGAGAGAGAGAGAGACACTCAATGACAGTCAAGGAGAGAGAGAGAGAGAGAGAGAGAGAGAGAGAGAGAGAGAGAGAGAGAGAGAGAGAGAGAGAGAGAGAGAGAGAGAGAGAGAGAAAAAAAAAAGACCATAGCAGACAACACTCCTCTAATAAATTAGATTAGATTCAAATGTATTGTCATCATGATACAGCACAAGTACAGTACAACGAGAAAGAGTTGGAAGTTTGGCATCCAACCAGAGTGCAAATGTAACAGTAAAGTGCGATAGTAATATTATACAATGTACAGGTGATTAAACTAATTGTTAACCAAATCTATACCCTTGTTGTTTGTAGATTGTCAAAAAAATAAAAAGGTGTCAGTGTAAAATGTCAATATGTTTCTCGGACCCTAAACATGGCCAATATGTTGCCCAATCAAATAAGCCTCCTCTACCTTTACTGGTATCAGCAATGTTACGTCTCTCTCCATTCATCTCATAGAGTCCCAGGTCTGCTTATTTTCCCAGAGCTGGTGACGGAAGTAGCTAGAGTCTTTAAAAAGCAGCTAGAAAAATACACATTAGAGAAATACAGAAATGAGTAATGAGGATAAACAAAGTTATGTTATATTGTGTTATGTAGTGCTGTCAAGTGAATCAAGTTTTTTTTTTATTATATATATTTTTTAATATAAGTAAAAGTATATTCTATATTGTAATATACTAAATGATGTTATATCTAGTCAAATTTATGGAAGGACAAATATAAATGTAAGGGGGTAGGGATCAATAAGCTTAGCTTCCCTCTACTCCTTTTTTGGACATGTCTGCTAACCAAACACATTGCTCTTGACCTTTTGTTTATAATTCATTTTTTTTATTTTTTTATATGTGTGTTTTTTATGTTTTTTAATTTGTTGTTATGATTGTTTGGTTTGACGGAACAAGATACCGTGATTTGTTTGGAGGAATATGAGGAATCACATGTTCAAAAATAAACTTTTCATTCATTCATTCATCATTCCATGTCTTCCTTCCTGTCTCTGTTGTGGCCTTCTTGGGCAGACCTGTTTAGCAGGCTGTGACGGACAGGCGGGGCGTTTAGAGACAGAGCTGTTGAGCAGGCTGTGACGGACAGGCGTACAGAGACAGCTCTGCGTAGGGGCGTGGGCCTTGCATGTCATCAACTACGCCGGGAACCAATTAGGGCCTGCGTTCCACAGGCGGACAGGACAGCAGTTAGAACGCAGTCCCTGATTGGCTCCAATTACACTGCAATTTCTGGAAATCGATGTGGATACGAGGAAGGCCAGTTTGTATAAGATAAGATATTCCCTTATTGATCCCGTTGGGGAGATTTGAGGTGTCATAGGGAGGGGGGAGGGGAGGTACAGGTATGGGCAGGGTGATAGTAGAAAGACATAAAGATAGGCGATGAAATTAGATCTGAATATAAAAATATGAGGACAAAAATAAAAGTAGTATCACAAAAGTAGGCTATAACTTTTTTGCAAGAAAGACAGATAATTATTTGCCACGTTATTTATAAACGTGTAAATCAAATTGAAGTGTTTGGTCAATTGAGTCAGGTTCCCATCGTGCTACTGAATTATACAGCTAAAGCTAAGTCTTTTCACGGCTACCTCTCAAGTCAAAGACTGGGTGAAAAGATTTACAGTTCACAAGCAATGAAGATGATATAGATGACAGCAACGAGACACTCAATGACAGCCAAGGAGATTCACTGACTGAGATAGAGAGAGGAAAGAGCAGAGCAGACAACACTCCTCTAATAAATTAGATTAGATCAGATTCAAATGTATTGTCAATTGTCATCATACAACACAAGTACAGTACAACGAAAAGAAGTTTAGCATCCAACCAGAGTGCAAATGTAAAAGTAAAGTGCAATATATGCAACGTACAGGTGATTAAACTGGAGTATATATAAATAAGTACTACTGAGTAATAATTATCATCAGATGTATATGTACAATGTTATAGTATTATGTACAGTGATACAGGTATAAAGGCACTGTGGTATATTCTGAATCAGAACCATGTTTTAACTCCCAGAAATCTCTAGCAATTGGTCCCAAAAGCTGTGTGTACGTTTTGTAATAGGAGATAACAGTTCAATTCAGTAATACTCTGATATATTTCAATACATTTCTGGCCCAATTCTGCTGTTATTCAATAGATTCTTTTAGGAGAATACCAATTTGATGTCTAAACTGTGAGGATTGGTTCATTCCCCGCCACACGCTCCGCTCCTTTAAGGTACTGTGTTGATTGATGCATTCCCCGCCACACGCTCCGCTCCTTTAAGGTGCTGTGTTGATTGGTGCATTCCCCGCCATACGCTTTTGGAGCAAGTATCAATTCCAGCGCGCACCTGTCATAGTTTTTTATTAGCGCCCCAGAGGCTTTTTATACTGGGACTTCCCTTCAATCGATGTCGGGTCGTTTTGGAATACAACTGCTTTTGCCTGCTTTTTCCCCGTTGCTGTGCCTCGTCTTCTTTCCCTCCAGGACTTTCTGTGGAGATCCGCTGATGAGAACCTTGTTCCCCGTTTGGAGCTGCGTCTCGTTTACCCGCTTTACGCGTTTGCGCTTGGGTGAGTTGGAACCAAACCCCTCTTGATTATTCTGTCTGTGTGTGTGACGAACACCGAAGATTATCATTTTTGCTTGCACTGGACTCAGTTGAAGTGTGTGTTTTGAAGAGACACTGAAGATATCATTTCTGTTTGCACTAAACTCAGCTAACTTGTGTGTTGTGGAGAACACTGAAGATTGTTACTGTTCATTGGTTCTGGACACAGCTAAGGGAGGAGGGAACCACACTGCCTCTGTGTTTCGTTGGACTGTTATTGATATCTCTCTCTCTCTCCGTTTTCCACCTCGAGTTAAAGCTGGGAGTATCTGCAGAGCCGCTACAACGTCAAATACCGATTCCCCACTGCTATCACCAGGAGGATCTGCAGAGCCGCAGAGAACTCTGCCGATGGCAGTCTCCCTTGTTGTTTCATAATTGTTACTTTACCACTTTTGTGACTCTGTAAATAAATACGCCCTAGTATTTGGCTAACTCTGAACTTCCTGTATGTGCCGTGCGATTGAGGTCGGTTCAAACCCTAACATGAACTAACAACAACTAAAGATAATATTGATTACATTATGCACTGGAAGAATAGTCAGTTGGTCTGGGCCAACTGGATCTATATTGGAAATCTCCCTGGTTAGAAGGGGCCATTAGGTTAGAGCAGACCCCCGGGAGACCACATTGTATTTAAATACAACAGGAGACTGGTTGCTGTGGCCGGCCAGAGTTAAACATTAGAACAGATGGCGGTGTTGATCAAATCATCCCACACAATGGGCCTGTCAACAGACGCCCATTTATGGTGACTGATAAGGCCAACGGTAAACAGAAAAATGCTCTAGAAAAGAGCCTCCAGACTAGGAGGTGGAGAAACACCCAGTTGCTATTTACTTCAAAGAGCCATCTGGTGTGATAGTGGGGACATAATCCATTCTTAGAGTTCCTCCTGTTTGTCTGTAACAGAGGAACAACCATTTGGTCAAAGTTGGAAAACAACAACCAGAAAACTAATATTAAACATAGAATCAATCTGGTTACAATATTGAACTGATCAAATCAAGACTAAACAGGACATTATTATCTATAGTTAAAGTTGAGTTAAGCAAGGTATATGGTTTAAAATAGGTTTAGAATTTGGTAACCAAGTGTAATTTATTTAGAAGCATCAAACTAACTTCAAAGATATTAACTTAGAATACATAAAGTAAAAGAGTTTGTCTTAAAACCAACAATAGGTTTAATTAGGTATTTAGAAGGCCACAGAATTCGGGAAAAGACTTGAATTAACTGTCTGAACCAAGTAATAACTAATCTCTCATTCTTAAGATAGTAAAATCAGATACTGTATACATTTAAACGCTAAACTCTATAACGGTAACTAGTTCCCAAAAATAGAAATGACTTGCCCCTTTAAGATTCAAAATGGCAGTCAACCCTTATCCAAAATGGCCGATGTGAGCTTTAGCCAATCAGGACTTAGATATCCGCCCCCTGACAAACCAGTTCGACGTTCGCTCAGGGGCGGGATTTAGCCGTTAAAAGTGTCTGCACAGGAACAGACGAAGAAAAACCTCCTGAAATCTTTTATGCACAGCCGAACGGAGAAGGACCCGCTTGAGACGTTTTGCCACGAGAACAGAGAAGTCCGTTGTCTCCCCTGACAACAGGAATCAACAACCGCAGATACATTGAAGATTGTTACTCTTAACTACTTTTATTAGACTGATATTAGGGGACTTGCGGCATAGTGCTCTTCCCACTGGTATCATTGCGCTTTCATTGATTGAACCAGAACATTTTTGTATACTTGTGGATTTGAATAAACCCACCACATGAGAAATAACCAACCTCTCATTGATTTCTTTCCTCCGCCGTGCTACACAGTTTTTGGTAAATGACTTAGAGCCATAGAACACAATGCAGGGGAGTAGAGTATTATGATCAAAAGGCTCTGGTCAATATTACATTAGCACTATGGTGGTAACTAGTAAGTCATACTGGCCAGTGGTATAACTAGTAAGGTAAGGGGGTAGGAGTAGGTAGGGATACATTCCCCCGAACGATGAGACGTCCATGCCAGACATAATTGAGCACTTGAAGAACATTACAGAGGATCTGTATGTGCCACCGGGCCAATCGTGGGCTGACTGGGGCACAGAGCAATTAGGCTATATAGGGTGGTCGATTGTCAAGTATCTGCTCTATGCCGTAGTAATATTTGTAATATTAGTTGTTTGTGTGTCTGTGGTCAAAGCGTGCTTTGGGTATATGTTCAGGACTCTCTGCACAGCTGGTCCTGTGATCGAGAAATCACTCTGCTCGGCTGCACCTGCGATGGCGATGATGATGGTAATACAGGAGGATGTTGCGGGGAGCTGAGCAGGGGTGGGCGTCCCATTGGTACCGGGATACCAAGAGTACGCCCTGGCTACCATTCTGTGATCTAAATGGTGGACATTTTGGGTCGGTGGGTGGTGAAGCTGGGGTGTACATATGGGTATGAAGATGGGGGGCGTGCCTGGAGATATTATGAAGTTATGTTTGTTATGTATGGATGTATGCAATTTTTCCATAGTAGGTACACAGGAGGTGGTTGTGTTAAAGGTTATTATATCCCCGGAGTCTGGTGCTGAGTCTGGGCGGTTATGCATGATCGTACAGCAGGGCATTGGACTCCCGGGGGTTAATAGATTGGATGATGTGATAAGGGGTTTTGGGCATTAACTACCTTGTACCTGTGGTGGGGTGAATCCTGGCCTCTGTGGGGAGTCTCTAATGGACTTGTCAGAAAACGGAGGGTAGGGCCTTGCGGCGTGCAAGGAGTGGTGTCCTGAGATGCTTTTGAGTGAATATTAGTGGACACGTGTCTGAGTTAGACGTGTGTCCCCTGGGTGGAATGGTACTGAAAAATGGAAATAGATGAATTAATGTAAATGTAATTGATAAAGCTCTAATCAAGATGTTTGTGTTTTTCGAGGTGAATCAGAATTGGAGTGGAATCAAGGAGAAATAGTGGAGAGCCGGGATTCGACAAAAATAAAAAGCCAGTGTGTTGACGGAGATCGAAAGAAAAATCAGGGAGTAGAAACCGGAGACACAAAACACATGTATCAATCACAAATATCTCATTTTTAAGATTGTATGAAAAAAGTAAAAGGATATTCATACTGTTAGTAAAAAAAACTCTCAAAAATTTGATTGTAAAGACGGAGTAAAGTGAAAGTCCAGTTGAAAAATTAAAAAGAACTATTGTCTTTGTGTGCTCTTGTCTTCAGCAGTTCTATCGGGCACGCGGAACACCACAAATCAGGTAAGAATAGGAATTTCAGGTGGAAAAGTGAAAGAAGAGAATAGTCAGGGCGTACAGTGCCATTATTGGCTGTTCGAGTAGGAGTCAGTCACAAAAGAATAGACACCTACATTTAGACAGGAAATACAAAAAACACTTTTTTGCCTGCTGTCATAAAAGACTAGAAAACAAAATAGGATTAAAACTCTGGTAAATGAGAAATAGAAACTCGTATAAGAAAATGGAAACCGTGGCAAACAAAGAGGTGACTACCCTAATTGGGTGGATGGAGGATAATCCCTTACAGGTTATCGCCAAAAATAATCCTTTCACACAGGACAATCCTTATTATTTGGCGAAAATTACTAGATTATCAAAGAAATGGAACAAACGTTGGCCCATTGAGGGCTCTTTTGATTTGACTATAATAGCAGATGTGCATGCTCTAATTAGGACGTATAAGACGGAGGAGAAAAAGGGGAGAAAGGGGAGGAAGAGGGGGGAGAAACGCATGCAAGAGATGACGACTTTAGAACTCTTCTCTCGGGAAGCCGAGAGAAGGAAAAGTGAGGATAAGGGCAGTTCTACTGTCAGTGAGGAGGCCAAGCCGATAGAGGAGATAGCCCCAATCACGACCACTCCCCTGGCCCCTAACAGGACAATTGTCACCTCCCAAAGTGCAGCACAGATAGCCTCACTCACCCCGGTGTCCCAACCAAGAGTAGAGCAGGAAAGAATTGAGGGAGCTATAGCACCCCCACCATATGACAGCAGGAATGGGGAACGAGTGTACCCTATTCTGCCTATGATACAAATGACCAGCCCTTATAAGTTAACAGACGAACAGGGGATTCAGACAGTCTGGACAGGCGGTAGCACGGATTCTCCTAACACCTGACGCAGCCAGAGATCAGGGGGCTGTAAGGAGGGGGCGAGAGACTCAAGACTTAACTCCTTATGATACCAAAGAGGAGAGAGAATATGTGAGTCAACAGCGTCCAGTGGGGAAAACTGGACCGCTTTCGGAAGCACAAAGGCGGATCCTCAGGGCCGAAGGGGAAGGACGCATGGAAAGCGAACAGAGGACTCAACAAAGAGACTGGGAAAGAATTTTTAAAAAATACGCTAGTAGAACCCAAGATTCGTACTACCGCCCGAGTGAGTCCACGAGAGGTCGCTCCCCCCCAAATGCTTCCAACCAGGTGGAAGTAAGGGACAGCTCAGTGGTTGGTCACACAAGAGAAGAGTGGGAGTCAGCAGATAAGGGAAAGGAACCACCGAGAACGGAGGAGCGAAGGGACACCCCTGTGGGGACACCAGGAGGTAGGGAATCTGCTTCAAATTACCCTTCCCCACAGGTTTCTGAAGAGGCCCAACAGATGGCAAAGTTAAAAGACGGTCTGGCAAAATTAAGGCTGAAGCACGCGGAGCTAAAAAAGGACAATGTGGTAATAGAAAACCGGATAAAGAACCAGGATGACAATGAGGACAAAGAGTTGAAGGAATATAAGGAGGTTGTGGAGGTATGGAACGAGAATGAAAAAATACGAGAAAACTTCGAAGTAGAAGAGGAGATGATGGAAAAGAACCTCGCTGAGATGGAAGCCGAAGCAAGGAAAATGATCAAGATCAGCGGCGAAAGTTCTACACTCCCAGAAGATGACCCCTGTAATAATAAAAGGACAGGATTTGGAATATCATCCCTGGAAGGCGTCAAGAGAAATTGCCATCCCTCCAGAACGGGGCCAATCCGTGGATTGCCAAATTGGCCTACGCCACCTGGTGAGATACAACTGGCCAAGATTCAGCAGATAACCCCATGGAAGAAGCCATACTCAGAGAGAAGATACAAGCCGGCCTCCCCAGTGAAGTAAGACAAAGACTGACTGAGGTGGTATCTCTGGGAAGCCTTCCCCTAAACCATTATACAGACAATGTGAGCCATCAAGTTGAATTATATCGGAAGAGGGAGCAAAAAGTAAAGGAGAAGGATGTGGTGGAACAGCGAAGGATCCTGTACCAACAGCCAACCGATGCAGTACAGGTAGTGGAATACCTCCAAGCGATAGTCCAGTCCGCACGGCGTGTTCTGACGGGGAACCAAATAACCAGAGATGGACACAGTCTGGGACGCAGGGAGGCCCTGCGCAAGAACAGCAACAATATCCGAGGGGATCATACTGGCAGTCACGGGGACAAAATGGGAATAGAAGAGGAGGACTGAATGGATCCAGGCCCCAGCCAGGGTCAGAATGTTGGTGGTGGACACTTTGGACATATGGCTCAAGACTGTGAACAAGAATATCAACCCAGAGGAGGAGAATATCGACCTCAAGCCAGAAGAGGAGGACCTCGAGGGAATAACGGAAGAGGAAGAGGAGGATACGGGCAAAACCAGGGGCGGTATCAAGAACAAAACCAAGGCCCAAACCAGAATGGGAACCAAGGCCCGGTGAACCCATCAAGAGGGCCGGATCAACCACTCTGAAGGGGCCCAGAGAATCCAATGGGGAGGTGTCAGCTGTCAGTGTTGTCTTTGAGGGAGGAGCCTATTGTGTGCATATCGGTGAATGACAAATCTGTCGAGATGATGACAGACACCGGAGCAGCCTATACGGTAGTGCAACCCCACGACGCCACGCACCTAACCATGTCCGGTCGATATGTAAGGACAATTGGATTTGAGGGAATCAAACAGCTGATCCCAGTGACCGACCCTGTTACCCTGAGATACCAAGGCAGAGAAGCGACTATTCCCCTACTCGTCTCGGAAAGCTCACCCATTAACTTACTAGGCAGAGATGGCCTTGGTTTGCTGGGGATGGATATTTTATATACGGCTGATGGTTGTGTGGTCAATGTAAGGGAGGACCACTACTATCAGATGATACAAAGGATCGACAGCCGACCACCGGAAGTCTATTGGCTGGGAGGACTGGGCCAAGACTTGCTTGGTTCGGCCTTGAAATGGGAGACATTTATTACAGCCAACATGCCAGAAGCAAGTGACCCAAAGACACCATATCATTGCACTCTGCAATACCATAAAGATGCAGATCCGTCACAGGCAAAGGAGTGGCTGAGGGATCAACCAGAGGAGGTACAGCTTAATGCCACCAATATCATATTGGGGCCGCAAGGAGCAGCGCTACGTATCTCACGGAGCGACTATTTGCAAAAAGAACACGAGATTACGGATAGTGTACCTCATGTGACATTAAAGGTAACTAACTGGTGTGATCAACAACACATCGGTGAGATGATGAAGGAAGCGGAAGGAGTAAAATTTGTACAGACGAAGGAGAACAAATTGATCTGGATAAGCCCCGACAAAAGGTTTGTTAAGATCATGGTTCAAGGCACAGGGATGGGTCGTCCCCAAACTGTGCAGCTATCACAAGAGACATTGGGGGAGTTTCCTAAGACATTGAGCCTCCAGGAGGAGATGATGGAGGCGGTCCCAGGAGAGCTGTGGTCAAAACACAGCACTGACATTGGATTAATCAAGTCTGCTCAACCTGTGAGAGTGGAGCTTAGGCCGGGAGCAACCCTGCCTTGGAAAAGTCAGTACCCACTGAAGGAAAAAGCGGTGGCTGGAATCGAGCCACAAATCAGAGGACTTCTGAAAGCAGGAGTACAACAGAAAACGAATAACCCCAGGAGCAACACGCTGTTGCTTCCAGTGGAGAAATCTGACACCTCGTACCGGTTGGTACACGACTTGAGGGCGGTCAATGAGGTTTTAATTGACTATCCCGCTGATGTCCCAGATCCCCACACGCTACTGACATTTATCCCACCGCAGGCTGAGTATTTTACGGTTATAGATTTGTGTAGTGCCTATTTTAGTGTACCCTTGAGCAAGGAGTGCCAACATTTCTTTGGTTTTACCTATAAAAATGAGCAGTATGAGTACACTAGGATCCCTCAGGGATTAAAGCATTCTCCACACATATTTAACAAAATCTTAAGAGAAGATCTAGACGGGTTGGATAAAATATTGACCTCTAGGGTCATTCAGTACATGGGTGACCTTATTTTGTGTGCAGATGATCAGACAACATGTCACCGCGAATCTGTTAAGCTGTTGCAGCTGTTAGCAGACAAAGGCCACAAAGTGTCTTTGAAAAAATTGCAATATTGTAAACCTAAAGTGACATATTTAGGACAAACAATTTCACAGGGCCATCGAGCTATTTCGGAAGAACATTTGGTGTCCATTAAGACGGCTCCCAAACCTGTGACGGTAAGACAAATGATGGGATTCTTGGGGATTGTGGGATACAGTGCCCCATGGGTTGAGAATTATACTGAGATTGTAGGACCATTAAGGGCCATGATGAAAGAGTGTGACGTTGACAAACTAAGTGCTAAGGTGACTTGGACTGTGGATGGTCTACGGGCGTTTGAAACAATAAAGTCCCGTATGTTAGAGGCGCCAGCCCTGGCTTTGCCTGACTATACCAAGAAATTCATACTCTATGTCTCTTCTTCTCCAGATCTGAAGCAGGCATGCGCGGTGTTGACCCAGGACACCGGGGTGGGGGCGCATCCACAGCCAATAGCATATACTCCATTGCCTACTCGGAGGTCGAGATGGGGATGGCTCCCTGCTATCGGGAAATGGCGGGAGTCTACATAATGTACGAGAAGGCCGCAAGTATCATGATGGGATATCCGGTAAATATCATGGCGAGACATGACTTAAAGAGTCTGTTGGAGTCCGGTAAATATGCACTGACAATGCCTCGCATTAGGAAATACTACAGGATTTTGGAACAGGAAGATGTGAGTCTGGTTAGGTGTTCAACGGTGAACCCGGCGGAGCACATCCCTATGCCTGGGGATGGAGAACCTCACGACTGTGTGGCCGAAGCCGAGAGGTACTCTAGACTAAGAGCTGACTTGCAGGCTTTCCCATTTAGCAGTCCAGATCTGGAACTATGGACTGATGGCTCTTGTTACCGAGTTGGTGAAGGGCTAAAAGCAGGCTACTCTGTAGTAAGGTCACAAGACGATGGGTTTGTGGTAGAAAAGGCTGAACCTTTGACCCAACCCTGCTCAGCTCAGTTGGCAGAACTAGTCGCTCTGACTGAAGCATGTAAGATGGCAGAAGGCAAAATTGTAAATATCCATACAGACTCAGCCTATGCACAGAATATCGCGTTTTTATTTGGCGCTGTGTGGAAAGGGAGAGGTTTCAAGAAAGCCGATGGTAGCGCCATACGCCATTGTAGTCAGATTAAGGATTTGTTAGAAGCCATCATGAAACCAAAACAGATTGCGAGGTTGAGTTAGAGGATAAGATAACTTACAAGGATGTTTTGACTTTTCAGGAAGAGGCTAGTCAGGTAGAAAGGAACCTCTGGATAGCCAGAGGGGCTAGCAAGGATGATACAGGTTTATGGCGTAGCCACGGTGGATTTGTGGTGGCTCCTGCGGGCCTGGTCGGACTGCTGATCCAAACTGCTCATGAATTCTGTCATGCGCATCGAGGAGAGGTGAGTAGAAAAATACAAGAATATGGCTTTTGGGCGCCAAATTTAATAAATCAAATTGATCATGTGATAAGTAGGTGTACAATTTGTTTGAAAAATAATGTACGTAAGGGGATTGGTGTGTCACCAGGGCACATCCCCACGCCCAATGGCCCTATGAGAGAACTTGTGATTGACTACATAGACATGATTAAACCAATTAATCAGAAGCGGCATATTCTTGTCGTTGTGTGTCGTTTTTCAAGGTGGGTGGAGGCATGCGCTACCCGTCATAAAGATGCAGCGTCGGTTGCTAAGTTCTTGTGCCAAGATGTCGTGGTAAGATACGGAATACCGGACAGAATTGTGAGCGACCATGGAAAAGAGTTTGTAGATAAGACTGTACGTCTAGTGCTTCAGCATTTAGGTGTAAAACAACGTTTTGGTTCCGTTTATCACCCTCAGAGCCAGGGAATGGTGGAACGCATGAACGGCGTTCTAAAGAACAAATTTGTTAAGATCTGTCAACACACAGGTTTAAATTGGTTAACACTTTGATCGCCATGGTTAAATTCATAATTTACCATCCCTAGCCAGCTCTATTTGTCTATGGAGAAGTTCCTCTTCTTTGCAGGGCTATAACTTTTTAAATTGTATTGCTAAATTGACATTATTATGGCCCATTCAATGTCCTATATCTATTGTTCAGGGTGTAGCAACGTTATACTTTTTCATTCACATATTCATACTAAAATACGGTCTAAAGTATAAGTATGTTTTTATCGTTTTCTGCAGCTTTCTCCAGAACTTGATTTATAGCCCCAAATGCATTATATTGATGATCAAATACAGTTTGGTAGCGATCGGTGCCAGATAAAAAATTTCAACTGGAGGTACTTCTAGAAGTTACTACGTATGATCTGATGTTGACCGGATGGGCGGGGGGTCGTTTATAATTCCGTGGGCAATGTTATATCATTCATCTAGTATCATCAGAGCAGTTAGTATAGAAGGCATTAAAAAATAACGCTGAAACTCACCGTATCTTCCTCGCACCATTGGGGGATGAGCATGGAATAGAATTTTTTCTATAATGGGATGTCGAAATATCCGATCCATTTCCAGGTTGTATAATAGTATATACGTCCAATTCATGTTGTTTATCGAGTTATGTGCACCGATCGGTGTTCACTGTGTCAAGATGGAGTCCTGCTAATGATAGCGAGTGCCCGGACGAAATATGGGTGAGCACCACTTCATCCACATGACTTCCTGTTGGGCGATCTGCCGATCGGCCACCAGATGGCGCTCTTGAACCGTTAGAGAGTTGAGTGGAGCTCAGCAGTATATCTCAGGTCCCCGGGAGAGAAATATGATTTCGATCACAGATTTTTTAAATATACCTTCGGCAGAATGAGCATGGCGGGCAATGACAAGTTTCGGCGTTTCCGGCGATTAAAGTGTTAAGTGCTCTCCCATTAGCATTAATGGCGTATCGTTCAAGCGAAATTCGTGGTCTGCGTCTGACACCACATGAAATGATGATTGGTCGTTGCATGGTAGTGCCAGGCTTGCGCGCGACAGGCAAAGGTCCGAGTTTGGACATCCTGGATAATGATATGCGCAAGTACGTGAAGTACATGTCGAAGCTCCACAAGGAGATTTTTGTTCATGTTTCCAGTAGACAGGAAACAGAAACAGAGGAGGAGGTGGATAGGCAAAGCGCACCTCAGATCCTACCAGGCGATCACGTTTACGTTAAAGTGTTTAGACGTAAATGGTACGGAGCGCGGTGAGAAGGACCATACAAGGTCGTCCGAGCCACTGAAAAGGCTTTACAGGTAGAAGGATCACCGATGTGGTATCATCTTTCGCATTGCGTGAAATCCGTAGATACTGGCCAAAATTGGAATCTGAACCCCTGGTCCTTGAGCAAGAACAGGGGGAGACGCAACTCCTAAACGAAGGAGAAAATGCGGATGATTATGGTGAGCCAGACAGAGGGCAACACGATTGTCCATCTGTAGGGGATGAGGGATTCCTACAGGAGCCAGACAGAAGAGAAAATTATGAATTGGAACATAATAATTTCTCTTCTGTGGATTTTGTACCAGACGAACCAGAAGGAACAGTGATTAGCACAAGTCCAAAGGAACGTCCGCGACCACAACAAGTTATCAAGAGACCTCAGAGGTATAGATGAGGGATAAAATGACAGGGTTGAAAGCTAAAGATAATCTAGACCTCAGTGGTCCTTCCTTGGAGGGAGAAATTGTATATATTTTTTGATTGCTCTCCCTCTTTTCTTAGAATGTTAATCTTTTTAATTTGATGTATTAATCTTTTTCTTTCAGAGTCAGACACACAATCTAGACACATTTGGATATTACACAATAAGTATAGTAAATAAAACAAAAAAGCTTATATGGGGAGATGTCTTCTTTGTATAGAAGGACTGCCCTAGTCTTGGTGTCGTTAAACATAACTGATGATGATGATGATGATGTGTGTGAAAGTCAATAACGAGGGAGGGGGGATGAATGCAAGGAGGACTTGTACTGTACAGAAGGAAACTGTTTTTTTAAGTTCTTCGTTTTTTTGATTTTTTTAGGTGACTTTGCTAAGGTTAACATATTATGGTATATATAAGGTTAAAGACATGTTTGATTTAGAAAATACTGGTGATATATGTGGGTTATGAAACCCACAAGGGTGGATTTGTGGTATATTCTGAATCAGAACCATGTTTTAACTCCCAGAAATCTCCAGCGATTCGTCCCAAAAGCTGTGTGTAAGTTTTGTAATAGGAGATAACAGTTAAATTCAGTAATACTCTGATATATTTCAATACATTTCTGGCCCAATTCTGCTGTTATTCAATAGATTCTTTTAGGAGAATACCAATTTGATGTCTAAACTAACAACAACTAAAGATAATATTGATTACAATATGCACTGGAAGAATAGTCAGTTGGTCTGGGCCAACTGGATCTATATTGGAAATCTCCCTGGTTAGAAGGGGCCATTAGGTTAGAGCAGACCCCCGGGAGACCACATTGTATTTAAATACAACAGGAGACTGGTTGCTGTGGCCGGCCAGATTTAAACATTAGAACAGATGGCGGTGTTGATCAAATCATCCCACACAATGGGCCTGTCAACAGACGCCCATTTATGGTGACTGATAAGGCCAACGGTAAACAGAAAATGCTCTAGAAAACAGCCTCCAGACTAGGAGGTGGAGAAACACCCAGTTGCTATTTACTTCAAAGAGCCATCTGGTGTGATAGTGGGGACAGAATCCATTCTTAGAGTTCCTCCTGTTTGTCTGTAACAGAGGAACAACCATTTGGTCAAAGTTGGAAAACAACAACCAGAAAATTAATATTAAACATAGAATCAATCTGGTTACAATATTGAACTGATCAAATCAAGACTAAACAGGACATTATTATCTATAGTTAAAGTTGAGTTAAGCAAGGTATATGGTTTAAAATAGGTTTAGAATTTGGTAACCAAGTGTAATTTATTTAGAAGCATCAAACTAACTTCAAAGATATTAACTTAGAATACATAAAGTAAAAGAGTTTGTCTTAAAACCAACAATAGGTTTAATTAGGTATTTAGAAGGCCACAGAATTCGGGAAAAGACTTGAATTAACTGTCTGAACCAAGTAATAACTAATCTCTAATTCTTAAGATAGTAAAATCAGATACTGTATACATTTAAACGCTAAACTCTATAACGGTAACTAGTTCCCAAAAATAGAAATGACTTGCCCCAGCCGAACGGAGAAGGACCCGCTTGAGACGTTTTGCCACGAGAACAGAGAAGTCCGTTGTCTCCCCTGACAACAGGAATCAACAACCGCAGATACATTGAAGATTGTTACTCTTAACTACTTTTATTAGACTGATATTAGGGGACTTGCGGCATAGTGCTCTTCCCACTGGTATCATTGCGCTTTCATTGATTGAACCAGAACATTTTTGTATACTTGTGGATTTGAATAAACCCACCACATGAGAAATAACCAACCTCTCATTGATTTCTTCCCGCCGCCGTGCTACACAGTTTTTTGTAAACGACTTAGAGCCATAGAACACAACGCAGGGGAGTATTATGATCAAAAGGCTCTGGTCAATATTACATTAGCACTATGGTGGTCACTAGTAAGTCATACTGGCCAGTGGTATAACTAGTAAGGTAAGGGGGTAGGAGTAGGTAGGGATATGTACAGATATAGATATAGTTTAAACAGATATGTAAAAATTATTATATGCAGGTATATTCTCACAGATGAGGATAAATATATTATGGAAATGTGAATATAAGAATATATATATAAATATATGCTATATACAGCATTATTGTACATGCTATCATACAGAGTTATATGGGTAGATTATAGTTTGAGTTAGTTAGTTATGATTACAGTTGTAGACAGTGAAAGCAGTAGGTAGGTATAAATTGAGTATAGATAACAGAGTTCAGAGTTCATACAGTATGGGTAACAGAGCCTAGAGTATATAGGCAATAGGGTTCAGAGTTCAGAGTTCATACAGTAGGGGGGGGGGGGGGGGGCTGTCATCGTGGTACAGAGTTCAGCGAGATGACAGCTGAGGGAAAGAGGCCGTTCCTGAGTCTGCTTGACTTGGAACGGAGATTCCTATAGCGCCTCCCAGAGGGGAGGAGGGCAAACGTGATTGGGATGACAGGTGTCCTTGACAATGCTGTGTGCCTTCCTTCCTCAGTGATGAATAGACGCAATGGCGGTGATGAGTGAGGGAGCGGTGAGGGAGGGAGTGATGTACCGGTGATGCGTTGGCAGGGAGCGATGTACCCGTGATGCATTGGCAGGGAGCGATGTACCCGTGATGCGTTGGCAGGGAGCGATGTACCCATGATGCGTTGGCAGGGAGCGATGTACCCGTGATGCGTTGGCAGGGAGCGATGTACCCGTGATGCGTTGGCGGGGAGCGATGTACCCGTGATGCGTTGGCAGGGAGCGATGTACCCGTGATGCGTTGGCGGGGAGCGATGTACCGGTAATGCGTTGGGCGGTTTTCACCACCCTCTGCAATACAGCTCTTTCACTGAGGGATGATAACTATTAATAGAGCTGTTTTTTTAATATTTTCTCTCTCTAGCAATGCTGCAAATTGTCTTTTGTTGCTGCTTGCCGCTGGTCATCCAGGAGCCTTCGCTATATTTAAGTGAACTAGTAAATATGTTAATTGCTAAAAATAAATTATGCACAACAGCCTTTCAGATTAGCAGGGAAAGCTAATTGGGCATTTTGGTAGCATGCTAAAAATGGAACAACATGCCACGAGGTTGAAGACATTCTGGTGACGTTGACCGGACTTAGGTTAGTGCAGCCTGGCTGCCGTAGCCCGCGGCCCCATTCGCTCAATACGAGATGCAGCCTTATAGTTATATGCTATATATAATGCTTCACATAAGGGCCGCAACCAAGTCCCCCGACAACGTCAGGCCTAGTTTGTTTGTGGATCACAGTCATAGGATTATATAGAAGACCCAAGGTCACGGTGCCCAAGGTCAGACCAAGAAGAGGGAACCAGGACATGCTGAGAAGGGAGTGGGGGGGGGGGGGGGGGGGGGCCTCCACCTGAATTGGGACCTCTCCTACTGGCCCCTGCACACACCCCTCCCCTCCCCCGGGCGTCAGAAAGCACAGCTAAGTCGGACATCTCATGCATTATCCACATCCCAATTGTCATCATACAGCACAAGTACAGTGCAACCAAAAGAAGTTCGACATCCAACCAGAGTGTAAATGTAACAGTAAAGTACAGTAGTAATATACAATGTACAGGCGATTAAGCTGGGTATAAAATATACATTTGTACTACTGAGTAATAGTGCTAATGAGGTGTACAGAGTTTTGTGTGTGTGCGTGTGTGTGTGTGTGTGTGTGTGTGTGTGTGTGTGTGTGTGTGTGTGTGTGTGTGTGTGTGTGTGTGTGTGTGTGTGTGTGTGTGTGCGTGCGTGCGTGTGTGCGTGTGCGTGTGTGCGCATGTCCACACGTGTGTGTTTGTGTTTGTGTGTGTGTGTGTGCGTGTGTGTGTGTGTGTGTGTGTGTTGTCAATGTGTGCTATACATCTATGGTTGTGCTGCTCCACATGAGCGTGCCCTCTTCCTGGATTTATGCGCCATCTAGTGGAGACTCCCCCCTCGCGCCCCGTCTCTCTCTCTCTCTCTCTCTCTCTCTCTCTCTCTCTCTCTCTCTCTCTCTCTCTCTCTCTCTCTCTCTCTCTCTCTCTCTCTCTCTCTCTCTCTCTCTCTCTCTCCTCTCTCTCTCTCTCTCTCTCTCTCTCGTTCTCTGTTCCTTTTGATTGGATACGACAGAGATTAAGCTGACTACAAAATAATAATGATTACGACAATAATAAGGAAAATAAAAAAGGAGACGAAGTTCACATGAATCATCAGTCGTCGATATCAGAGACACAAAATCAGCAAAGTTCTGACACCGCGTCCATGCATGCAGTCGGACAGCTCAGGTTGGCGAGGCTCGTTTAAAAAGATTAAATGTTGACCGTGTGTCAGTGTCAATATAGAGGGTGGCTAAAAGTATTAGTCTGTATTGTTGAGTTTGTGGAGAAGGCTATTTAAAAGCATCAGATTTAAAAATCGATAATTGGTGGTTATGCTTTTAAATAGCCTTCCACAAACTCAACAATACTCACAATACTAATACTATAATATATTCATTTTAAGCTATAGCCGGGTGGGGCGTGAAGTATCCACTGAAGTCAAGGGTGGTGTTGAGGTAACGGATGAAAAGTGTAACGAGAATTGACTTTGCCAAGTGACACCAACTAAGGCGTGGGTCGTTACTATACTGTATATCCCTTACCTACTCTTACTATCTATATCTGTACATATCCCTTACCTCTTACTATAGTTACTATATCTATATCTGTACATATCCCTATACTCTTACTAGTTACTATATCTATATTTACATTTTACATTTACATTTAGTCATTTAGCTGACGCTTTTATCCAAACTTACCGACTTACATGTTCTGTACGACAAGCCATCAGGAAGGGCACAACTCTATCAGCTGAGCAACAATGTTCATCATATATCTATATTTACTATATCTATATCCATTACCTACTCTACAGTTACTATATCTATATCCATTACCCTCTATAGTTACTATATCTATATCCATTACCTACTCTTACTAGTTACTATATCTATATCCCTTACCTACTCTTACTAGTTACTATATCTATATCCCTTATACTCTTACTAGTTACTATATCTATATAAATATATCTGTACATATCCCTTACCTACTTATAGTTACGCTGCTGGCCAGTATGACTTACTACCATAGTGTCTTCTTTATACCTGTATCACTGTACATATTAACACTGCAACATACTGTTGCACTTTACTGTTACATTTGCACTCTGGTTGGATGCCAAACTTCTTTTTGTTGTACTGTACTTGTGCTGTATGATGATGCCACACATTTGAATCTAATAATCTAATCTGGGGTGTATGTGTTAATGTGTGTGTGTGTGTGTGTGTGTATGTAGGGGGGGGCGGGGGGCAATACAATATTGACAGCGGCAAAGACGGCCGCAAGCTATAATAGAACTCTGGCTACAAGGCGTGCAGCACGGGGGGAGCTGTCCGGTGCTGAAAACACAAACGTCATGATCTACGAGGGGACAGCTTTGTTTTTGTCATCGTTAAGCGTGTGTCACCGCGTTGCACTGCACACATATAGGCAGCCCAGGTATCGATTATCATCATCAGATAAATGATCATCCATTACCACGAACGAGGAGGGTCGGCGACTGTGAAAAGGGCCTATGAATAATAACTATACTCGGATCCATGGGGCCCCGTGGGTGGCTGCGCCGTGTAACCATATGTGTCATTGTTATGCATATCTGATTAATGGATCGGTTTATAATAGCTTCGTGGTGTATTTTGTGGAATGGCCAATTTGAGTGCCGCTCATACACAGGAGTCATTCATTTATGATTCCCCACTGCCATCTGGTGGAATCATGTTCGCCATAACGCGCCATGAGCTCCTCGCTGCGTGTCTGTCAGACTTCCCCCTATATACCCTTGAAAGTGAATAAATCTTTATATATATATATATAATATATATATATATTTTTAAGAAAGTATTCTCGGTTTCAAATGATCATCACTGTGATCTCCAAACGGATGCAGAATCTACTATACCTAAAACCCAAACAACGCTTTAGGATTATAAAGGCGAGTGTGTGTGTGCGTGTGTGTGTGTGCGTGTGCGTGTGTGTGTCTGTCTGTGTGTGTGTGGTGTGTGTGTGTGTGTGTGTGTGTGTGTGTGCGTGCGTGCGTGCGTGCGTACGTGTGTGTGTGTGTGTGTGTGTGTGTGTGTGTGTGTGTGTGTGTGTGTGTGTGTGTGTGTGTGTGTGGGGTCATTTCGACGACGAATCGTCTATAATTAGATTTTAGGGTCTTTCATTATAGCAGCTATACTTTATGTGGGTATGTATATCACACAAGAACACGGCAGCTCGCCCCCCCCCCCCCTCCCTCCCTCCTGCACCCCCCCCCCCCCCCTCCCTCCCTCCCTCCCTCCCTCCTCGCGTAATAATGTGTTGCTCGTATGGTCGGATCAAACTTCAAGTCCATTTTCGCGTGACAGTGACCGGGATTCAAAACAGAGCATCCATATCCACAAAGACAATAATCAACACTTCCCCCCAAAAAAGAAAAAGTCACATTATTATTATTATTACGATTCTGTGTAGTATAATAATAAATTCGCCGCCGAGGCGCGGGTCTCTCATATATGTGTGCCTGAATATTGGGAGAAATATGCAGCAGCACCGGGGAGAGGAGGAGGCAGCAAGCATCGTGCGTTAGTGAGAATAAAATAGGCAAAACACCGCTTTAAATATCAGCAAATCATTTATACTTCAACACACAAAAAGGTCACCTTGCATGGATTCTATAGCGGAGAAGCGAGATTCAACCCGATTTCTTCTCCCGGAGACTGAGAGCCTTCACTGGTGTGGTTTCTTCCGGAGACGGAGCCTTCTTCACGGGAAGCGCGCTGGTGTGGTTTCTCCCCTCAAGGACTTAATTTTCGGAGGTTCATTCAGATTCTCTCTTTTTTGGGGGGGGGGGGGACTGACTGTACCTGTTTCACCTGGATGGATGGAAGATACACGCACGGTACGGCTGCTGCTTTATATTTATTTATTTTAATTGAGGTTAATATGTCTATAACAAGGGCGGTCTATATATAAACGGTTGTTTATTTATTGTCACTCTAACAGGTGTTCGACTATAGCTACGTTTTTGTGGAATTAGACTTGAGGGCAAAATTGTTGGCCTGCGTGATAGATTGCTGTTTTTGTTGTTGTTGTTGTGGTGTTGTTGTTGTTGTTGTTGTTGTTGTTGTTGTTTTAAAACGCAGTTTGGATGAAAGAAAATCCACAGGTTATAAAATGTATAACCAGGTGGATGTATTGTCCTTGTAATTGATGGTCTCTCTGATAATAGCCTGGTTGTCGGGGTCGCACTGCGCGGCAGCGACCACTGCTTTGTGTGACATTGACATGCATCGCGGTCACCATCACAGAATCCTCCTCCTCCTAAATTGTTATTTGTCATTCAACTCTGTGAACCCGATGCTTATACCTTGAATCAATTATAGGCCATCTTATTAATTTTCTATAGGCTAAAAAAAATCAACTATTAGCCCTTTTTTATGTAATTTAGTTGATCTCGTGTGATTGATTAGATGTTATTATTAGATTATTAGACCTGTCAATATCTATTCCACATTTGAGGTTTTGACGGGGTGTGTTTGTCATATATGCATGATTAGCCTGGAACATAACGCGGTCACCCCCCCCCCCAAAGACTGCTCATAATCATAATCATAACTCTATATCTGGAACTATAATGTCGCATGATTGTTTTTCCTTTTTATCTGACCAAGATCAAGATATGGTATTAAGATACTGCTGCTTGAAGAGA